>NC_090188.1:2570040-2632540 GCF_024679245.1 Pseudorasbora parva
TAGTTGAAAAACACTTGCACTTATAAACACATGTTGGTCTATGTGGTTTACAGGGACTCTCCATAGGCGTAATGGTTTTTATACTGTACAAACCGTATTTTCTATCCCCTTACACTGCCCCTGCCCCTAAACCTACCCATCACACACACACACACACACACACACACACTGCCCCTGCCCCTAAACCTACCCATCACACACACACTGCCCCTAAACCTACCCATCTCACACACACTGCCCCTAAACCTACCCATCACAGGAAACATTCTGCATTTTTACTTTCTCAAAAAAACATCATTTAGTATGTTTTTAAGGCCATTTGAATTATGAGGACATTTGATATGTCCTCATAAACCACATTTATAGTGTAATACCAGTGTAATACCCATGTAGTTATACAAATTTGTGTCCTCATAAACCATATAAACAGGCTCACACACACATACACTGACACACTCTGACACAAACACACACACACACATTGTAATACACTCTGACACACACACACACTCACACTTGCACTCATACACACACACACACACACACACACACACACACACACACACACACAATCACATAATTATTGTTCGCTGCTTTTTGTATGAAAAATCATCATTACTGTTATCAGCAGGAAGCTGGCAGAAATGATTGTGATTAAACAGTTCTTATTAAAGGATAATTCAGAGGATCTCATCATCATTATATACAAAAACCTGTGTATAGCTCAATCTCTCTCTTTTTTAAATGGAGTAATCTGGCAAACCTTCTACTTTGAATGAACCAATCAAAATGCAGCTCAGTAATGTGTGTGAGGAGCGAGATCTGGTCTGGGTCTCAGTCGGTCCAGCTCATCTGAACCGCTGACCGGGTCTCACTTCTGGAGCTGAAATAAAACAGATTACTGGAGTAAACTCACATTTGATTCAATGTGTTACTTACAATTTATTAGCAAATAAATGTGACATTTATTTCCAAGTGAAAATGGTTTCAAAGCCAATTTTTTTTGTATCACCCCTTTCCAGTCAAAGATTGCCGACGGCCCCAGTGTGTTCAGTGTGTTACGGCCCCAGAGTGTTCAGTGTGTTACGGCCCCAGTGTGTTCAGTGTGTTACAGCCCCAGTGTGTTACGGCCCCAGAGTGTTCAGTGTGTTACGGCCCCAGAGTGTTCAGTGTGTTACGGCCCCAGTGTGTTCAGTGTGTTACGGCCCCAGTGTGTTCAGTGTGTTTATGCCCCAGTGTGTTACGGCCCCAGAGTGTTCAGTGTGTTACGGCCCCAGTATGTTCATTGTGTTACGGCCCCAGTGTGTTCAGTGTGTTACGGCCCCAGTGTGTTCAGTGTGTTACGGCCCCAGAGTGTTCAGTGTGTTACGGCCCCAGAGTGTTCAGTGTGTTACGGCCCCAGTTTGTTCAGTGTGTTACGGCCCCAGTGTGTTACGGCCCCAGTGTGTTCAGTGTGTTACGGCCCCAGTGTGTTCAGTGTGTTACGGCCCCAGTGTGTTCAGTGTGTTACGGCCCCAGTGTGTTCAGTGTGTTACGGCCCCAGAGTGTTCAGTGTGTTACGGCCCCAGTGTGTTCAGTGTGTTACGGCCCCAGTGTGTTCAGTGTGTTACGGCCCCAGTGTGTTCAGTGTGTTACGGCCCCAGAGTGTTCAGTGTGTTACGGCCCCAGAGTGTTCAGTGTGTTACGGCCCCAGAGTGTTCAGTGTGTTACGGCCCCAGTGTGTTCAGTGTGTTACGGCCCCAGTGTGTTCAGTGTGTTACGGCCCCAGTGTGTTCAGTGTGTTACGGCCCCAGAGTGTTCAGTGTGTTACGGCCCCAGAGTGTTCAGTGTGTTACGGCCCCAGTGTGTTCAGTGTGTTACGGCCCCAGTGTGTTCAGTGTGTTACGGCCCCAGTGTGTTCAGTGTGTTACGGCCCCAGAGTGTTCAGTGTGTTACGGCCCCAGTGTGTTCAGTGTGTTACGGCCCCAGTGTGTTCAGTGTGTTACGGCCCCAGTGTGTTCAGTGTGTTACGGCCCCAGTGTGTTCAGTGTGTTACGGCCCCAGTGTGTTCAGTGTGTTACGGCCCCAGTGTGTTCAGTGTGTTACGGCCCCAGAGTGTTCAGTGTGTTACGGCCCCAGTGTGTTCAGTGTGTTACGGCCCCAGTGTGTTCAGTGTGTTACGGCCCCAGTGTGTTCAGTGTGTTACGGCCCCAGTGTGTTCAGTGTGTTACGGCCCCAGTGTGTTCAGTGTGTTACGGCCCCAGTGTGTTCAGTGTGTTACGGCCCCAGAGTGTTCAGTGTGTTACGGCCCCAGTGTGTTCAGTGTGTTACGGCCCCAGTGTGTTCAGTGTGTTACGGCCCCAGAGTGTTCAGTGTGTTACGGCCCCAGTGTGTTCAGTGTGTTACGGCCCCAGTGTGTTCAGTGTGTTACGGCCCCAGAGTGTTCAGTGTGTTACGGCCCCAGAGTGTTCAGTGTGTTACGGCCCCAGAGTGTTCAGTGTGTTACGGCCCAGTGTGTTCAGTGTGTTACGGCCCCAGAGTGTTCAGTGTGTTACGGCCCGACGGCCCCAGATTACTGATGTCAACATTCAATTCTCGTTAAAACATCACACTCTAACTTAATCTGGGAAAAACTTGGTATAATTATAAAGATTAAAGCCTCCAGCTTCTTTATTTGACCAGTGGTTATGATAAAATTAGGTTGACTTCAGATTTAATTGTAAATTTGAATGAATGTGGGATTGATGGCCAATTCAGAATGCCTGAATATGTTTTAAGGCTTGAATAGAAACAAAATAATTACTATCTAAAAGATTAATGAGGATTAAAGGTGTCAGGAACTGGCTTTTTAATTATTTTTTTTATACTGTTGTTTGAGGTCAAATAATGATGTTTGTGTGGTTTTTACATTCAAAAACATCATAACTAATAGGTAATAGGCTATTTTCTACACTGGTTTTGAGGCTCTCTCCTGAACGCTGGGTTTTGATGGGGCGTGTCACTGGAGACTTGGAAGTAAACGCCCACGGCTAGGATTGGATAAGATTTGCATATTTAATGAGCTTCAGCTCCGCTGTTAGTTCACATGAGGGAGAGAGTGAGGGAGAAGCGGCAACCAGAATGATTCTCTCGTAAACGTCTTTATCAAACAAACACAATGTTTTATTTCTCATCCACCTGCGATTGACTGGACTATTATTTTTATATTACACAAAGCCCACACGATCGGGCCATATTAGGGCGAACCGCGCACACACAGCACGTACTTGTTAGACATCTACACATAAGCAAAACGATCTATAACAATGCAACACTATTACAAATAAAAACACGTTTTACTCACGTAAGTGTGTTGCACCATTCCTGTCGGATCCAAATCCAGCATCAACCAGAGATTAGTTAACAAACGATCCTGCAGTGACCTGAAGTGAACGTCTTCCCCACGTCAGCTGGACCTTCATTTTAAATAAATTTCAACCACTCATTCCTAATATTAGGATCTGAAGGAAGCTTTTGCAGCGACTGTGTTCTTCCACAACCAGGAATAGCGCAATATCTTGCTATATTCTTCGGCAGATTTATTGCTGCTGGTTAGTATGAAGCACAGGACCGTTTTCTGGGCCTGGTGTCTATAAAAGCTTTTCTTTGACTAACAAGTTTTCAGCTCTGAAACTCAAAGGATAATCTTATATTAACATGACCTTTTATCAAAAGCTCAAGGGAAAGTTGATTTCTCAGTAATTCATTGATTCAAAACTATAGATTGTGAATTGAGCTGTTAAAAAACTAGTAGACTGCAAGTGTGTGTTTTACAGGCCAATAACATAATGATTAGCATCTTCTCTTAGCCTTTGATAAACACACATGACATGCCTTAAAATATGCTTCATAAAATGCATAATTTTAGAGATTTCATCCTCAGATTTGAAATAAAGCATGACCACACTTGTGGCTTCACATTAGTTGTGGTTATACGTTGTTATACTACAGACACATTATATTTGTATATGTTAAAAAGTATATTTTAATATTTTTTATTTTTGTTTTAATGTTTGAGCCTATCTTCATGTTGATTTGATTGAAGTTTATTTCGAGCAAAAAAAAAAAAATTGAATAAAAAATTAAATTAAATATTAAATACAAAACACAATAACAATACATGAAAATATACATACATACACACCTATACTCGCTCGAAAGGCAGCAGAAAGAAGTAGAAATTATTTACTCCCACCCCCAATTCATTCTCTTATATTGCATCTATCATTGTCTGTTCACTTACTAATTTATTTATTTATGTATTGTTTGATATTATAGTATTTTATATACAACATACCTAATGA
The DNA here is from genome assembly GCF_024679245.1 of Pseudorasbora parva. Classification (NCBI taxonomy): domain Eukaryota; kingdom Metazoa; phylum Chordata; class Actinopteri; order Cypriniformes; family Gobionidae; genus Pseudorasbora; species Pseudorasbora parva. The sequence continues at coordinate 2,574,363 of NC_090188.1, forward strand.
TATATATATATATATATATATATATATATATATATATATATATATATATATATATATATATATAAAAACAGATAATTATAATAATCATGTAATACTGTGTAAAATATAACCACAACTCACGGTTTTACAATAACAATAATAACATCAATAACAATCATGACAGACTTAATGATAGCAATTATAATCTCCACTACATCATTACCAGAGCTAAAACTAAATTAATAGTGCAATTTTGTTGTAAAGTACAATATAGTGGTCATGTATATCTTAAATGTCATTATTATTATTTACTTTCTATGTAGTCAAATTCCGCTCTGTTATAATTATATAACAATTGATATCATCATGTTAAAAACAGTCAGAGTAATTCTGAGTCTTGAATTGTAAACTCTTGAAGGGTTACTTCAGCGATTAGCATATGGCTTTGTATCAGTAGAAACCCTGAAGTATATTCAAATGATTGTGCTTTCACCCCCTCATATCCCCCAGGGACAAGAAATTTATGCATTTTATTTCTGGAAAAATTCCTCCTATGATGCAAATTGACGATATTTGCATCATAGGAGGAATGTTTGGCCAAAGGCTAAAGACTACAGCCAGCAGAGGGAGCCATTTCCTCATGTTTTGAACCCGCGCATGAGGAATGGAGATCACACTCACAGCTCAGCTCAGCTACAGGCACTCATTTTAACGGAGCTATGGTGAGCAATGGAAGTCTTTTAACTTCTCAAATTAATTTCTGTGAAAGTTAAGCTTGCAAAGGCATGAACAAACGCGCCAGACTGAACACGCGTTGTGAATGTATGCCGCGAGTGTAGTCATGATTACCTCAGCTCTCATCACGAGAGCTCATCAGCTCATTTATCTCACTCCTGCAGTTAGTGCTCAGTGCTGTGAGACTCACGCGGCGACTCGACCGTTATATTGAACACACACGTTCAGCTTTTAATTGTAGTGTCTTCTCTAACTCAGTCACAGTAATCCAGTAGCAGTGGCTTTGGGAATGGCCTCACTGGGCAGTGAAGCATTCTGGGAATTGTAGTCTTTCATCCCCATGAGACAAAAATACATTTTCTGTCTTTTCTCAGTCTAGAAGGCACCAAATTCAAAAATAATTTCACATTTCTACTACATTAATGACCCAGTTTAAATACAGATTCATCTTCCTAGCGCTGAAGTACCCCTTTAAGCGTTGGCTCTCTTATGTTACTTATGTGTCTACTCATAAAGACTTGCGAGCACCAGCCCTTTTATTAGGGGTATGTCAAAATGCCCCAGTTGCCAAAATGCAAGGGGATCATAGTTATTAAAATTAACATTTGGGAGCAGATGTCCCGGTTATGTCACTATCATTAGGAAGTTCGGATCATTTTACTGACTCAAGTTCATCAAAATAAACAAATATTTTTTCAGGTAATTACATTCATTTCGTTCACTTCAGCAGGATATAATTGAAATATTACAGATCTGTCCAGTTGCTAACACACTAAAATGACATACACAGCACAGTTATTTACACTGACACACACAGAGAGCAAAACCTCTGCTCCTAAAGTTTTCCTAAAGTCTCCTAAAGTCTACACACATTTTCTGCTTTACACACATTTTGCAATTCAAAATGGCACTTTTTTCAAATGCACTGAGCACAGTTCTCTGCATAAGACACAACAATCTGACATAAAGTCACGTGTTTACCGCTGGCCAAACCTTATTGGTTAATGGTACACACTTTCATGCAACCCAGGCTCATTGGAAATACATTACTCTGCCTACATTTTTGCAACACCCTAATTATGTACCTCCAGGTACGTTTACCTGCACTTTTTGGGTAAAATGTCCACCGGAGGCACTAAGTGGTAATATTTTTTTCTCCATTCCAGATGCACAACATGACACCATGACTGATCTCACAGAATGAATATTTATAGCATAATTTTATATTTTGGAGTAACTAACTCCACTCCTACCCTAAACCTACCCACTCTCAACAATATAAAACACATAACAGGCAAATAAATGTACAGTCACATGTATTTATTGCAAAAACTGACCAAAAAACGGTATAAAAATATTAACTCATGTTGCATTGCAAGTCTTCTGAAGTCATATGATATCTTCATGTGAAGAACAGAGATGATCTTAATGTTTTAGTCGTTGAAATGATCATTGCGCTCCTTTGCGAACAGAACACACACGCACTCGTTCATTCATATTTCTGATTCAAATAGGCTTGTTTGAGATGCGCCTTGCCTTGCCTGAAATAAAGGCGAGACTAGGCGGCTGCAGTGAGGCTAAAAGTGAAAAAAGAGCAGGCAAGCCGGACAGTTCTCTCCTCTCGTAGTGGATCAGACACCTGCGAGGTCAGTTGCGGATATCGCGGGATTCACACTCGTGCGCTCTGTTGCTGATAAACTGGATGTAATTTAAGTTCTTTTGCTTTTATATGAAAATAAATATTATGAACAAGACACCCAAAGTTTTTGTTATTTATTTCCTTTCGAAAGGCCTGTTTATCAAGCATTTTTATTTTGATTACACACGTTTTAATATATTTTTATTAATATTACAACAATCACATAACCCACAGAGAGATCGCACTGTCCGAGAGTTTGGGAATATTCACACATAATTTATACACATTAAAACATGATATCAGAGTTTTAAAATCAAATATTTTAAAAAGCAACCTTACATCACGGTTGTTTAAACCAATGAGCATTAAGCTGTGTCGTCAGCAAGTCGTTTCCCATCATGCTTTTGCTCCGCGCAGTTGGTGGAGAGCAACTGCGCTCGACTGCATAATCCGACACATCCGCCTTTCGCTCGCGAGAGATTTTTGAAATACGTCGGCATGACATCAGAGCAAGGCGGACCGCCCTCGGACACATTTCTAACCGGCATGCATCTCGCGCTGATTACCGGTGATCGGTTCTGCGCAGATTTTGCTCATCTCAAACAAGCCTAATGATACACACAAGTTGAATGACGCGATCGGTCACAAGACACACGAGAGCCAATGGCATTTTACAATCAAAGCTGACGTAATGCCGCAATTGGTCACGAGACACACGACAGCCAATGCTGTCAAAGCTGACGTAACGTTTCTTCCGGCGGCAATAGAGGGAATGCACGTGACATCATCGTCAGCTGGAGTGACTGTGATTACGCCCCGCTGAGTGGCAGAAAGACTGAGAGGCAGCACTGGTTTACGCCAGAAGGGGGGTAGGGGGAGGCTTGTCCACGGACCGCATAGTCATCGCTGTTCTGAGCTTGAGACGGACTTGATAATAGCGTGTAATTTTCTCACTCAAACCACTGCCAACTGCTGCAGCTTCTGCTTTTAGAGTGAAACGCTGCACATAACTGCTTGTCTAGGATCTGTAATCCTCGTAAGAAAAGGAGAAAAGCAGCTAGCAAAAGATCCAGTGTGTATCTGTATTTGCACTCGTCAAATGATTACATTTCCAACGTGTTTTCACCTCGGTGAGTAATGTAGCCAATCACAGACATGTTTGTGGACTTCTACAACAGAATTGGCCAATCGCAGGTGTTCAATTTGGAATCACTCACCGCTCGAGCGTTTGTCCAGCTGCTGAGTTCAGTTAAACACGCGCAGCAATCCTCTGTAAGTGCAGATATTGTGAAAATAAGAGATTCATTGTATACCAACGTCACTGCGGAACTTTATGAGATTGCGTTTATTGAATGAGTGACAGCTTTTAGTGAATATAAAGTATATTACCACCACTACACGCTTCAAAGCACTGACCCATCCACATATACCTGCGGGATTCACTTGAATAATGTGATGAATGACAGTTATAAACATTCTTGTTGAAATGAGGCTCCTAAAAATGTCAGGAAAACACGACTCCTGGCTGCATATCATTATCCATGGATCACTGAATCTTTGGTAAGTTGTAAGGATCGTTTGCTCTACTCGTGTTTTCCTCCATTAACTCCAGTCACGCAGCAGCTCTTCTACCACTCAGCCCCGACTGAGGGGGCGTTACGGCGGGAAAGTGACGTCAATACATTCCCTCTATATTTGAAATGTATTATTAATCTTTGGCGGATGGATTCGACGTTACTGATCGCTTTTGGGGATTTTCTTCACACAAATCAATCGTTTGGCCTCGGAACACTTGGAATATTTGTACTTTCTGAATAAATTATGTATGCGGTCGTATCTGCCTGTTATATCCTGTTTTTTATATTCCTCGAATAGGTAGGTTTAGGGAAGGGATTGAGTTACACGTTCAAAATGTGTCTGAATATGTGTGTCCACGAGGTAAATGGATTTATAAACATACTAAATTATGTTTTTTTGAAAATGTAAAAATGCAGAATGTTTCTTGTAATGGGTAGGTTTAGGGGCTGTGTGTGTGTGTGATGGGTAGGTTTAGGGGCTGTGTGTGTGTGTGTGTGTGTGTTGGGTAGGTTTAGGGGTAGGGGCAGTGTAGGGGGGTAGAAAGAAACGGTGTTGATAAACACGCTAAAAAGCGATTATGCGTCTTGATAGCACGCCAAAATGGCATACGAATTGGCGTGTCATACATACGCCATTTCATGAGATCAGTCTGAGAATGGAGAAAAAATATTACCACTTAGCGCCTCTGGTGGACGCTTCACCCAAAAAGTGCAGGTAAACGTACCTGGAGGTACATAATTAGGGTGTTGCAAAAATGTAGGCAGAGTAATGTAAACACTATGAAAAGACCACAGGTGAGCTCCTTTTTTATAACAACAATGGAAGATGTTGCAAAGAGAGGAAGAGGAAGAGGAAGAAGAAGAGGGAGGACGCAATTTTATTTTCCACTTTACAATTTTGTGTGTGTGTGAGCATATTTTTGTTCAGTCCAATGTAAATATATCTGCTGTGCATATGTTGCACCGACTTGTTTGGTGAAAATTGAAATAATAAATGTTTCAAAGGCATGTTAACAAGCCGTTTATAAACTCCAGCAGTCAGCATTTGATGTTATTCAGTCATGGGTTTACTATCTAAAACTTTGTAATGAATGTTGATAAAACCAAGTATACGTTATTCATGGGTTCAAAAAATAAAAAGAGTAATTGCGACTTCTCAGAATTCAGACTTTTTTTTCTTGCAATTGTGTGATATAAAGTCACAATTCTGACTGAGATATAAAGTCAGAATTGTGAACTTATATCACGCAATTGCGAGAAAAAAATTCTGAGATAAAAAGTCGCAATTACTCTTTTTATTCGTTACATAGTAGGTGAAACGGACTTCCATCCGTGATTGAATAAGTAAAGAGTACAAATTTCTTGGCATTATCAGAAATTGAAAACTAAGTTTGGGTTTTATTTTAGGAACAAGTTTTGTTTTTCATTCAATGTACGAAAGAAATTGGCTACTGCTACTTTTCTACCCGTGCTTGACTATGGTGACGAAGTGCATAAGTTCGCCCGGTCATATCTTCTTTACTCTTTAGATGCCGTTTATCATGGGGCTTTGAGATTTATATCTGATTGTAAATCCTCAGATCATTACTGTATACTGTATAACAGAGTATGGTCTTCTTCACTTAACGGAAGAAAAATGCTCTGGTATTTACTTATTTATAAAGCCATTTTGGGAATGTTTGCCAGATTATCTTTGCTGTCTCATAAAAAAGAAAATTGTTGAGAAATACTTTCTTCGTTCGCAAAATAGTTTTATTCTTTCTGTTCATTTTGTTAGATCTGAATTATGCAAAACAAGCTTTTATGTATGCAGCTCCTACTGACTGGAATCTTCTGCTACCGTAATTACAAAATTGCCTGTCATTGGCACTGATTGGACAAATTGACACCGATTCAATGATTGGTCCAATGAATGTTTTTTTGTTTATCTTGTGGTTTTCTTGCTTTTAGATGTACAGTCCTTTGGTCTACGTTGTAGTAGAAAGGGCTATATAAATAAACGAGACTTGATATTTAACAGTGTTTTGTCATATTTTGTGAAGAAACTGATATATTGCTGCCCATTTTGGTCAGGACACTCCTGTGAAAGAGATTATTAATTAGTCTTTTCTGGTTAAATAAAGGTTAAATAAATAAATGAATATGTGTGTATCTGCAAATATTTCTGTGCACGTGAACAATCTGAAGAATTTTCTTCAATTTGAACTACATATTTTAGTATTTGTTACGAGTGTGTAGATGCCAACGAAGACGAGGAGAGTTCAAGACTTCCAAAACACAAAAGAGACTTTATTTACAATAAACTGGAATTCTCAGGAACATCTAACACATAACCTTTACTGTGATAACTTTGAGTTAACATTACTTAGATAATTTATATAGATAACATTAAGACCGGACAACGAAGGATTAAACACGAGGGAACTAAATACACACACTGATCACAGACTAACGAGGGGGAACAGGTGACACAGATTACAATACTTAGGGGACTGAACCATGGCGGGAAAACTAGAACAAAGAAACATGTGACTAAACTGAAACCAGGAAGAACATAGGGAAAACACAACAGACGAAGACCAGACTTGTGACGGTATTATGGCAAAGCATACTAAAGATGAGAGCACTTTTCTTTATGCACAACAGTGTGTTGGTTACATTTTTACATTCAAAAACATCATAATGATTAAGTAATAGTCTAGTTTTTACCCTGATTTTGAGCCTCTCTCATTGTGTGCGTTTACATGCACACCAGTAAGCCGATAACTCCAAAAAAATCATCTTATTGAAGTAACCAGTTTTCCCCGTTTACATGCAAACCAGTAAACGGACAACGCAAGTATACCGCGTTTACATGACTATTTATAAACCGGGTTATTTCCTTGTAGTGCCGTCAATAATAATAATGTCCGTATATCTGACTATGAGTTTTTCAAATGTTACGTCAGTTGTGATGTTAAATAAAGCGTGCACCGTGTCAGCGGGAGATACGGCTCATATTATCCCTTATGTAGTTACAGATGCAGCGTTTTGACTGAACCTCTTCTACTTCTGCTGCATATGATGAGAACACCTCTTTACAATTTTCTGTGTCTTAAACGAGTCTGCGTTTGTGATATATGTCCTTATTTCATGCAAAACGCTCGCTCGCTCTGTCTGGATGCGTTTAAATCTGCTGTAAATTTTTGTCACCTATCACGCATGCGCACTTCAATAAGCCGACAGAAAGCAGGTTAATGCGTTTACATGCAGCGCAAAATCGAGGTAAGAGGCAAAAAACTACCTGTCCCGACCGGTTTATGCTTACGCCGTTTATGACATTACTCCGATAAAAGAAAACGGGTTACCGCGTTTACATGACCATGTTCAGTGGTGTTTTATTAGGCATAATTGGCTTAAGAACGTGCATGTAAACGCACACATTGCTCAAACGCTCAGTTTTTATGAACGTGCCACACTGAAGACTCTGAAGTATTAAATTAGTGTTTAAAATAGTAATATTTCAAACGAAGAATAAAGCAACGATTTTGGCTGAAGAAAGTCATGCACGTTTGAGCGACATTAGGGCGAGTAAATGTGTGTTTTGGGTGAACTGTCTCTTTAAGACTGAAATGGCTCTTGCTCCCAGCAAAGTATCTTTTATTAAAACCAGACGGAAAAGAACAGAGCAGAACTTCATTGTCAGCACATTAAACATTTTAAAGTTTGAATGTGCCGAAAGCATATATTCAAAAATCAACTTTTATTAAAACTTCACTTCTACAACTCAAAAGAAGCTCTGAGAAACTACAAAAATGAAACTCATTCAAATTACAGCATGCAATATTAAAGCTCATAAACACACTGAGACTTGATTAGCATTTGCAAGGCTAGAGTTCTAATCATTTTCAAGAAATATTCAAAACAAATATGCAAAATCCCTGCCAGCCTGAATCAGCACACAGAACGATAATAATCAGATAATAATCAGATCCATTTGCTCACACCGAACACAGTCGTAAAGGATTCCTATCTGCATATTCTTACTTTCTACCCCTCATCATCATAAAACAAAGCAAAATAAAGATCTGTGTGTAATTTCGCCATCACCAAACGCAAAAGAGCGGATCTGCAATCACTTTTCCATCAGCTTTGGTTCCGGATGTATTTTTCCCATTTATTTTCTAAGCCGTGAACCGAACCAGCGCAGAGATGAAGGAGAAAGAAGAGTAAGCGTTCATCGATGATGGGGAGAAGTCCCATAAAACTTTTAGTTTTTGCACAGAAAAACCACACAGAATTGGACCAGAAATGTATTATGAGAAGCAACAGAGTGAGTTTTGATGTCAAAGTCTCAGTGAGGTTTGAATCACAAAAATATTTAGGATTCATGTACTTGAATTGTATATCAAATTTCCATGCATTTGGATTTTAACATAAACAAACTTTATGTGATGCATATTTTTCAGTCATGCATAAATGAAACAGGTCAGATTTCTGCACTCAAAAAATCATGACATCATTTATTATTAACTCTTTCCCCGCCAGTGTTTCTTTTTAAAAGTTGTCAGCCAGCGCCAGCATTTTTTGATCATATTCACAAAACTTTCATGGCCCCCAGAATATTTTGTTGTATGAACATTTTATTGTAGCTTTATGATTTCTTTATTAACTCTTTCCCTGTAATTAACAGAAGTTTCGCTATTACACATCTTCTGAATATGTACATAATATATCAAAACATAGGAGAAGAAGAAGCATGAACAAATGATAGCATACATAAGCTGATGCATATGTAAACTAACGCGATCATCAACATTAAACAGTATATAAATTAAAACTGCTAATGTTACTGCAAAAAATGTCGACCCATGAAGGGTTAAACGGGGAAACATTTCACAAGAAGTGATATAAATCTCATATTAGAGCCACCAGAATGTGTCTGGGAAGTTTCAGCTCAAAATACCCAACGAATCATTTCTTATAGCTTGTGAATTTTTTCCCCTAAAACGTGCCATTTTTGTGTGAGTTTCAAAAAATGCTGGCAGTGGCTGGCAACTTTTGCTGGCAGGGAAAGTGTTAATTAACCCTTGAATGTGGGTTAGTTTCATAAAAAAATTTAACATATTGAGATCCACCAGAGTTGATTCAGGACAATGATTAAAACACAGATGGAGTCGATCGAGTCCATCAACACCCCTAAAGCTTCAGTCGTTAACCCTTTCTGGGTCACATTTTAAGTGACAATATTTATGACCATGCTATTTTACATATGCAAATGATAACATATGATATCGCTTGTTTCTGCTTCTTTGCCTATGCTTTGATCAGGAGATTCAGTACTCGTTCAGATGATGTGTAATAGCCCCCCTAACTGTATGACAGTGAAAAATAAGAAAGCCGGAAAATTCCGTCAATGGCAAGGAAAGAGTTAAAAAACAAAGTCAGAATTGAATGAAGCTATTGTTAGGGAAGATTGCTCATCTAAAACGCAGCACAGCTGAGTCTGGTGGGAACTGTGGCATTGCTGTGGGCTGTGAAATTCATTGTAAGGTAATTTAATGCCAACAGAACAGTAGCTAACCCAGTTTGAATGCTCGAGCCGGTTCAGTCCGGTTCACAGGAATGACGCTCTGTGGTTCTGCTCTGTGTGTTTTGGAAAGGGTCAGAGATAAAAAGAGGGCAAGAGACAGAAAGAGAGGCCCTCGGGTCGAGTCCTGGAAACGCCTGAGCTGTTCCAGTTAAAGATCCTTAAATAGGAAGATCTGGACCTGGCGATCACCAGGCTTGATAGTGTCGTAATGTAAACTTGAATAACAAATCTATATTGCCAAATAGATTTCGATATTGTTCGATCACTTCATGGCCACAGGTGTATAAATCAAGCTCTAGGCCTGCAGACGCTTCTACACACATTAGTGAAAGAATGGGTCGCTCTCAGGAGCTCAGTGAACTCAAGCGTGGGGCCGTGATAGGTTGCCCCCTGTGCAATAAGTCCATTCCTGACATTTCCTCACTACTAAATATTCCACGCTCAACTGTTAGTGGGATTATAACTAAGTTGAAGCCATTGGGAACAACAGAAACTCAGCCATGAAGTTTTAGGCCATGTAAAATCACAGAGTGGGGTCAGCGCTTGCTGAGGGTCACAGTGCACAAAAGTTACCAACTTTCTGCAGAGTTAACAGCTCCGGACCTCCAAACTTCTGTGGCCTTCAGATGAGCTCAAGAACAGCGTAGAGAGCTTCATGGAATGGGTTTCCAGTGCCGAGCAGCTCATCCAAGACTGCATTGTGCCGAGAGTAATGTTTGGTGGAGGGGGGATTGTGGTGTGGGGTTGTTTTCTTAGGGGTTGGGCTTGGCCCCTATAGTTCCAGTGAAAGGAACTCAATGCTTCAGCATACCAAGACATTTTGGACAATTTCTTGCTCCCAACTTTGTGGGAACAGTTTGTGGACGGCCACTTCCTGTCCCAGCATGACTGCGCTCCAGTGCACAAAGCGTCGGCCCATAAAGACATGGATGAGGAGTTTGGTGTGGAGGAACTTGACTGGCCTGCACAGAGTCCTGAGCTCAACCCGATAGAACAGCTTTGGGATGAATTAGAGCGGAGACTGAGAGCCAGGCCTTCTCGTCCAACATCAGTGCCTGACCTCACAAATGAGCTTCTAGAAGAATGGGCAAAAATCCCCATAAACACACTCCTAAACCTTGAGGAAAGCCTTCCCAGAAGAGCTGGAGCTGTTAGAGAGGGTGGGCCGACTCCAGATTAAACCCGACGGATTAACAATGGGACGGCACAAGTTCATGTGCATGTAAAGGCAGGCGTCACAACACTTTTGGCAATATAGTGTCTCATGATGAAGAGGTGTGTATGCAATAAAGTCTCAGACTGATGTGAATATCAGCATTTACATATTTAAATATCAGCGCTCACTAAATTAAACGTGCGGTGCCTTACAGTGGTACCTCTTTACATCATTTCCATTATAATTAATCAACTTATTATTTAACAAGTTATTTAAATATATAGCCATGTCCTGCTTATTTCTACTAATTTAAATCATATTTTGATTAACATTCACTAATGTTCAAAAGGTCTATTGATAAATGAACATTAAAAAGCTGCTCTGATGTAATATCATGTAACTCTATAACTAAACTAATGTTTGAGAGACTAAGATGAATAATAATTATCATATAATAATTAAATAAAGAGAAATAACCAAACCAATTTAGCCAAGAAAATGTTTGCAACCTATTTTAAATGTAATAATTTGACATACACTTCAGTTCAAAAGTTTGGGGTCAGTAAGATAAAAAAAGATGATATTTTATTCAGCAAGGACACATTCAATTGATAAAAAAGGTGACAGTAAGGACATTTATAATGTTACAAAAGATACTATTTCAAATAAATGCTGTTCTTTTAACTTTCTATTGATCAAAGAACAGGAATCACGGTTTCCACAAAAATATGATCTGCTTTCAACACTGATAATAATCATAAATGTTCATTGAGCATTAAATTATCATATCAGAATGATTTCTGAAGGATCATGAGACAAGACTGGAGTAATGATGATACACAGAAAACAGCTGATTTACATTTTAATAATATTTGAACATTTTTACTCTACTTTTGAATTAATTGATAATTACAATCGCACACCTGTCGGTAATAGATAGGTGCTTAGGAAAAGAAGGATAAAAAAATACCAAAATCTCCAAAGTTAAAGGAAATCTTATCACACAATATCGATACTGTATTTTTGATCAAATAGAAGAGCAGAAGAGACTTCATAAGTTCATCTTCCTGACTGCAAACTTTTGAACAATAATGTATTTCCAAACAAAATGCTATTCAATAAGTAAAAATTTAGAGAGGGACTTTTAATGTATCCATCATCAATTAATTTGATCCTGAAAAGTAGGCGATTTTGGGAAACCCGTTTTGTTTGGCGAAATTACATTTTAAAACCCCAACACACTTAAATGCTTTGCTTGAAATGTGTGCTTGAGCATCTCTCTCACATGAATGACATTTGCTGTAACATTTGCATTGTTTTACGTGAGAACAACTACTTTTGGAAAACAAATGCTTTAAAAATAATCGCTGTTGAAATCATACAGCAGCTGTCTGACTGTGCATCAGCGCCATTCGGAAGACTCCCGCTGCATCTGACTCAAACTAGGCATTTCTCTGCCAGGGTTCAATATACTCTAAACCCAAATGAGCAAAGATGTCCTCTTCAGTGCTGGCAGGCAAGAGGGTTTTCTGGAGAGGGAGAGAGGGAGGGAGAGAGAGAGAGAGAGAGAGAGAGAGAGAGAGAGAGAGAGAGAGAGAGAGAGAGAGAGAGAGAGAGAGAGAGAGAGAGAGAGAGAGAGAGAGAGAGAGAGAGAGAGAGAGAGAGAGAGAGAGAGAGAGAGAGAGAGAGAGAGAGAGAGAGAGAGAGAGAGAGAGAGAGAGAGAGAGAGAGATTTAACAACACTTTTATACAACCCACATTAGATAAAAAAGACACCATCACATAAAACAAAATACACAATTCACATTTAGTTAGGCCTATTTAAATCACTCATTCTTTAACAATCTTTAAAACCAAAAATAAACACAATCATTGTAAACATTTCATTAACATTAGAGAATAAAATCTCCAATAAAACAAACAAAGGTCTTAGTCTCTCACAATGCATAAAACAATGAAAAAATGGTTTCTCTTTCACCACAAAAAGGACATTGATCTTGCACATTTGGGTTCAACACCGAGCAACAATCCATGTAAAATGTGCCACTGAAGATCAACCACATTTTTAGTCAATGGTGGTTTGTAACAAGAGGCTTAAACAGGTTTAACTTCACAATCAACACTTAAATGATCTCTCCACGGTGTATCCATTCGTTTCAACTTTTCTTTATTTATCACTTTTACACAAACTTTATAAAAACTCTTTCCTCCTATTGTATCAAACATTATGTCTCACAAATCATCAGAGTTCATAAAAACATTCTCATTGTTCTATTGCCCTTTTAGAGATCACCATACAAGGAAAATGATCCGTGTTATCAGGAAGTGTCTTACTTGATAAAAAATTCCAGTCTTCTTAAATCAATTTTTCTCGGAAGACTCTCCTTGTTGATTTGATTTCAAGTCTCTGTGCAAGTGCATCAACATTGTCCAACAGCCACTTTAACACTTACACAACATTGTACCAGCCACTTCTACCAAGTCTTTCATTTGAACAATTTTGGCTTTTGTTAAAAGTTGCATCAACCATAAATTTGTATTTCCACATAAATCCAGTCGAGTACCATTGGTTCTTCCAGAAACCAAAACAGTGACTTATATGACAATGATCTTTTAACCTGTAAAGTACACCATGCTTTTCTTACACTCTCATAAAAGGAAGAAATAAACTTCAAATTAAAACTACACTCTAAAAAACGCTGGGTTGTTTTAACCCATTGTTAGGTCAAATATTGACTAACCCAGCAATTGGGTTGTTTTAACCCAGCAACTGGGTTATTTTAATCCTGCGGTTGGGTTAAATATTTGCTCAAGACAACCCAATCGCTGGGTTAAAACAACCCAACTGCTGGATTAGTCCATATTTGACACAACATTGGGTTGTTTTTGACTCAGAATTTTTTAGGGTGTACGACAATCCGTCCAAAAGATGTTTGCTGAGGGTGTGTGAGAGCGGGAGAGCAAGAGATTTTTGATTTTTAGAAAAAACTTTATTTAACAAAACAGTTTCATTGGATCAACTATTCAACCAACTTCAAATTAATAACATGTCAAAGATGAGTTCTCCTTCAATTACAGTACAGATGATATTCTTATAACACCACTGCAGTTCAAAAGACTCCATATCATTCATTGCTTTATAATATCTGTATTCAACACCAACCCTAGCTTTTAAAAAAGCTTTAAAGAGAAGTACAACATCCTGACCATGTCTATTCTCCATTCTATTTCTCCTTGTGATGTAGATTGCAAGCTTAGCCTGTCCAACAATAACATTGATTAGCTGCCATTTTATTCTCTGTTTTTGACCATATCTCAAATCCAAAATAAACACATTACATTTTCCTGAAATCTTAAAAACATATCCTTCAATAGCAGAGAGAGAGAGAGAGAGAGAGAGAGAGAGAGAGAGAGAGAGAGAGAGAGAGAGAGAGAGAGAGAGAGAGAGAGAGAGAGAGAGAGAGAGAGAGAGAGAGAGAGAGAGAGAGAGAGAGAGAGAGAGAGAGAGAGAGAGAGAGAGAGAGAATGGCGAGTTCATGTGATCTGTCACAGCGTTGTGAATAATATGAGGAAACTCACTGCACTTGACGAATGATTTGTCAGAGAGACTGTGAGAGGATGAAGAATCACAGCAGCCATGTTATTGCACATTTAAAGGTCAGTGAGTGAGATTGTTTCAGATTGCAGAATCCTCTGTGTTTACATTGAGTCTCGCAGACGACTGTCTCTAAATGTTCTGTAAAGCAGAGTGTCTCAACCGATGGAACGAACGGCTCACAGACGGCAACAAAACTGAATCCATGCAACCCACTGACTGTGCAAGTGAAGTTAATAAACGTAATTTCGGGAGGAGTACGCCCATCTAATCTTTCAATTAATACCAAGGTATAAAACCAGCAGCTTACCTCTTCCCCTGAAGTAGGGCTGGGCGATAAAACGATAACGATAATTATCACGATATAATTTTCCTCGATAAAACGATAACAACAGGTCGATACATTCTCGATATACGCGCTATGCGTAATGCTGCGCATGCGTATTGCAGACTGGGCTTCTGGGTGCTGCACGTGGTAATGTTTACAGTCTGTGGCTGACAAGCTTGGAGGATCGGAGTTAAGTGGAGCGATTAAAAAAGAGCAATAGTGAAGAAAATGCAGCGCTCACGACCAGCTCGGAGGACACGGATATCGTTGACAAGTTAGTTCCCTCAACTTCAGTGGTTTGGAGATATTTTAGCGATCCCATCCGACATAAAACAGAGCGACGTGCGTGGGCTGCTTATCATAGGTTCACGTTCACCACATGAATTTAATTATTAAACTGTCGTGTTTCTTCAAAGTTATTCCATATAACATTGAGCCCAACACAGCGGTGAATCTACATTAACTACATTCACACACCGGCTTATTATCTTTTTAGTTGTAGTGGGTGACTTACAACAAGCTAACGTTACCAAACTATAATCACTAAAACATCGGACTTGTACATCGCTATCATAATTGTTTGTCTTTGGTGATTTATTAATGACTCCGCATCGGCTGTATCAAAAGAGAAATAATGTCATCTGGTGTTTAAAATTAATAAAATAGACTAGACAGCCCTTACTGTAGATCCACAAATACTGAACTTTTCTCTCTCCCGACCAGCCCACTGTCGGTGAGGTGTGTGTGTGTCGGTGAGATGCACGGTGGACCAATCCACTGTGAGGCAAGAGAAGGGGCCTCAAAATATTTCTTAAAACGCTTTTTTTTGCCCGTTTGCGTTTTTAGTGTTTACTTACACAATTAAATATATATAATGCAATATTGAGCGTTTTGTTCTATTTCAGCTGCGAAAATCGTTCACAGCAGAACCGCAACGCGTCTCACAGCAACGTGGGTAAATGAACGATTCAGTGTTTGAATGAATCGTTTGAATGAACGACTCAATGACTCGCTCATTAAGACGGCCACCTGCTGCCACCTACTGGTGGTTTAATTTGATCTTTAAACATACTTTCCAACATGTCTTATTTGTCTATTCAAAACTACAAATCTCAAAACATTATTTAATGCTGTTGTAATTTTTCAGTGTAAATGTTTTATTTTGATTGGTAGCAGCCCTTATAGTGTCTTATTTTAATTTAATGTATTGATCAAAATTACAAATATAAAATGAAACATGAAGCTTAGCCTATATTTAATAAGATTAAGGGAAAATGCCCTTTATAAAAGGTGAAAATATCACAAATTTCAAATGATTCAATAAAAATAAAAACCACAAATATGCAGATTTAAATATGTCAAAGCTGAGTGAACACTGGTGAGAATAATGCTTCAGAATAAATTATATTTACAACACACACACACACACACACACACACACACTTTTCCGGACAAGCTAATTTTTTACTTGGACAAGCTTGAACGATTTACTTGTTCGAAGGACAAGCACATGAACATGCTTAATGTCAAGCCCTGTATAATGATATTATTGATATATAGTGTTGAGTAAAATAATGCCGACCACAGTTAAGATTTTAATAAATAAATCTACCTCAGTTTAAATAAATTTTTCACTTGTTTGGGAAGTGTTTGTCATGTTTTGACAATAAAGGTTAGTTTTAAAACCACAGCTAACTGTTTGTTTTCTACATATTTCACTCAGGAGCAAAAATATGCCTTTAAACTTTAAAGAAATAAAGATTTTACATTTATCGTGATATTTATCGATATCGACTGATATGCTAAATTATATCGTGATAATTTTTTTGGGCCATATCGCCCAGCCCTACCCTGAAGCATCCCTCCTCCTCCCCTGCTCCTCCTTTTGTACAATTTTGTACCAATTTTGTAAAGAGCTTTGGGTGTACACTCTAAAAAATGCTGGGTTGTTTTAACCCAATGTTGGGTCAAATATGGACTAACTTAGCAATTGGGTTGTTTTAACCCAGCGATTGGGTTGTTTTAAAGCTGCAGTTGGGTTAAATATTTGCTTAAAACAACCCAATCGCTGGGTTAAAACAACCCAATTGCTGGGTTAGTCCATATTTGACCCAATATTGGGTTGTTTTTTACCCAGAATTTTTTAGAGTGTAGTACATATGAAAGCGCTATATAAATGACTCATTCATTCATTATTTTATTCATTCAATTTGCCTGTTATAGGGGGGCAATCGGAGCTCGGGTAAAATATCCTCTCCGAGCCCCTCTATAGCAGACAGCAAGCCAAATTTCTTTACCACTTTCACTAAGATTATATGGGCACACAAACTCGTGAAAGGAGGGCTAAATAAATCACACTGCAAAAAAGCTTTTCTTACTTAGTATTTTTGTCTTGTTTTTAGTCTAAATATCTAAAACATTTCCTAGACATGTAAAATTCATTGTCTTGTTTTGGGAAAAAATAACTAGAAAAATTAAAAGAGTTTTTGCTTAAAACAAGATAAATAATCTGCCAATGGGGTGAGAAAAATAACATTGTTTTAAGATTATTTTTCTCACCCCATTGGCAGATTACTTATCTTCTTTTAAGCAAAAACTCTCTTCATTTTGAGTTATTTATTCCTAAAACAAGGCTTGTCTAGTAAATACTTCTTGTTTTAAGAATTTTTAGATGTTTGGACTAGAAACAAGACAAAAGTACTAAGTAATAAAAAGCATTTTTGCAGTGCATCTACGTGCACACAAGCTCAGTTTCCCAGAGTTCACCAGCATCACCTCAGCATCTGAGACATATACGAGCAAACCGCAGCCGTGCACTGCATTAACAACCTTCCTGACCTTGCTACGGCCGGGTTTTAGGGGACAAAGTCATTACAGACGTCAAAAGCGATGAGCGAGGGAGAGCGTGTCTGTGCTCAGGGCCTGATGTCATGAGATGGTAAATATCTCGGCTGGAGAGGCGAGTCTGACTCACCGCGGCAGAGGAAGGGAAGCTGTGAGCTCCACACGTCCTGCCTGGAAGTGCTAAACTGGAACTAACTTGTCAGAGTGAGGCAGAGGAAATAGAAAGCATGTGAAAACATTTTGAAGGAACGACAGCCCGCTGCACAAACCAGGTGGAAAGACGAGTTCAAATCGTTAGTAGTTAGCATGCGGCTAACTACTAACGATAAATTACCAATTTTTTTTACCTTGGCTTAAGTCAGCTAATGGACCAGCTTAGGTTCACTACAAAGGGCAAGTACACTCTAAAAAATGCTGGGTTAAAAACAACCCAAGTTGGGTTGAAAATGCACCGACCCAACAATTGAGTTGTTTTAACCCAATGGTTGAGTTGTTTTAACCCAGTGGTTGAGTTGTTTTAACCCAGTGGTTGGGTTAAATGTTGCTTAAGACAACCCAATTGCTGGGTAAGAACAACTCAACCATTGGGTTAAAACAACTCAACCATTGGGTTAAAACAACCCAATTGTTGGGTCGGTGCATTTTCAACCCAACTTGGGTTGTTTTTAACCCAGCATTTTTTAGAGTGTATTTATAAGGCACATATAAAACACAGACAATGACTATAAACATACCAATTTATATTGTTTGCTAGATTAAATGAAAATACAAAAGCATCGTTAGCCAAAAGCATTATTAGTTTCATTGTTATCAACATTTCCCAAAATCATCGTTCGAACGAACATCCATAAACATCATCGCAAACTTGTGTGGTGGCAACGATAGCTCTCGACCTGTGCAGTAGATTGTCTTGTTTGCATGACGTGGACTTCATAAATCCTTATCTTGAGCAAAATAAAGCAAGCTGACATTCAGTACGATCAAATATTTTATTTTGAATTCATTCAAATGTCATTCATGTCTTTTAGTCTGTCAAGCCCCTTTTTTGAAGAGCACATGTGCGAACATTAAGAATTACAAACTATGAACGAATCTGTAAATTAAGCAAAATAACAGAGAAAAAAAGAGGATTAGTCCTCAGATGCCATGTCTATAATTTATAGCAAAAAAATCTAGCATTAATTCGATCTTAAGCTAATTCATTAAAAGCAGTTATTACTCCACCACCTGCGTGACATTAACACACCCCAGCCCGTTAAAGCTTGCAGTCACGTATGTCGTCGATGTTCTTTAACGGATGAGATCCTGTGGAAATCCTGAAAAACTTGACTCCGCAAATGGTGCGATTTTCACAGTTCACGATGCAAGTAGGCATTTTTTTTCTTGACGAGAAATTCTCTGGTTAACATACAGTTCAATGGGATGGAATGAACTTTCTGACCCCGACATGCGCACTGCGAACTGTAAATTTTCCTGTGACGTCACCTGTGAAGGGGTCTATAGGAGATTTAAAAAAAAAAAAAATATGGATTTTTATCATTATAGGATGGTTGTGTACAGTCACTACCAACACACATTGCTGTATAATCAACTTGTAAAAGTGCATGCACCATTATATGACCCCTTTAACAATTATTTGCAATGCAAATGAGGGAGGTTTGCTTATGCACTGTTTATTTTAAACATTTGATGTTCAAATCCTGAATTTGCATTGAAGTCCTGCAGAAAACAGGATGCAGTTTAAATCTAACTGGGACGCTTAGAAAATTTGAAATTCATAAATTGAATTTTTGAAATTCAAATAAACAGACATTGCAACCTACAAAAGCACATTCTCCATCTTTAAAAGGAATCCTCTTTTCATTTCTGAACAGTGCACAATCCTAGCCTGCCGTGGTCATCCTCAGCTCTAGTCAGAATATGAGTCTGATGCTCCATTGGGCTGTGATTATGGGGCGTTTCAACCCAACCAGGAAAGACCTCGATTGGACAGACCGACAACCAATCAGAGCAGCGGAGCGACGCATAACGTTAGTTGTCAAATGTCAATAGAACTCAACTGCACTGTGTTGCCAAGTCTGTGGTTTTCCCGCAGGTTGTTTTCCATGTCCGCAGGTTGAAGCGACCTCAATTATGGGATATATAGACCCAGGAATGCCAATTTTAGCAGCAACCTTGCCAAAATAACACACATTTTACCCCCCGAAGACCTTTTTTTTCTCCAGAGAATTAATTCTGGTCGCGTATGCATAGAAATTTCATCACTGAGAGAGTATCAAGAGTGCGAGGATCTGGCGGGAAAGCGCTCGACGCTCAAATCAAGCGTGATCCCACACACACCAAACTAAGCCTGGCTTGAGAAATGCCAGTCCCGTACAATCCCCACAATCCCTCAGATCCTCCACATTAATTACAGCATGTCTCCAGCACACACACACACACATCCAGAAGCTCAGAGACTTTACATGTCCAGCAGCTCTACAGCTAATGCTCATAGAAACTCTGCTCAAGCACATGAGGTTTATTTAGCATTTAAGTGCTGTCATTTAATATTAATCAACGGTGCTGTAGCTGGTCATTATTCTGTTATGATGCTCATTGGTCTCTTGAGTAAATGAAGTGTTGCTGAAAATGTCCATATAATCCGGTGCGTTTATGAACAACACTAAAAGTGCAGATGTGTTCATATCTTTATCGTCTCATTTCATATCTTCTAATAGGTTTCCCAAACAGTCGTATTGTGCAATGCAACAGCTTCATGTCACCGGTTTAACTTTCTCAGTAACATCAAAGATCTAAGATATACAAAACCAGTGCATTCTTACTATTATAAATGGGAGATTGCAGCAATATGGCAGAATAAGTCACACTTTTAAAATAAATGAACCAATCGCAAATTGGTTAAGATTCTGTTGCTCCACCATGATTTTAGTTGACCTGAAAGTTGATCTGACCACAAAAAAGTTTACACTAATAAAGTTTACATTAATGTTTATTATTATGACTGATCCCAATGTGTAGTTGACAGATTTCTGAATGCATTATATATATTGTTTATATATAATACATGTTGTTTATATATAATATATGTTTACATTATATATATTGTTATATTGTTCTTTCTGACTGTAACATCAAAGGCTTTTTAAAGCTTTTTCAAACAACACGTTCACACACTCAGTTCAACTTGTTCCCATATTGAGGCTTTTCCATATTAGTTGTTTGCAGATCAAGACATTTAATTATTTGCATTTTCAGACATGATTTTATAAATATTTATAGGCTACTTTTATATGTTGTAGCAACTAACTCCACTCCTACCCTAAACCTACCCACATCTAAACAATATAAAACACATAACAGGCAAATAAATGTACAGTTACACGTCAAATTATTATGCCATCCCAAACATTGTGAAAACAACATTAGAGATTTTACAGTTTTGACTCAGAACAGTTCTTCCAAATGTTACCAAAACAAAGGTTTTGTTAAATATGTTTGTAAGGTTTTAGGATCAGTCATTGAGCACTAAATTTGATTCTCATATATCAAGTTGCAAACCCAAAATTCACGGAGAACTTTTTTTCCTTCTCACTTTTTTTTAAATTGCTGTCACAAGATAGTAGCAGTGTGTGTGTGTGTGTGTGTGTGTGTGTGTGTGTGTGTGTGTCCTTGTTTATATTACATTGTGGGGACCAAATGTCCCCATAAGGATAGTAAAATCTGAGATCACCTGCATTGTGGGGTACCAGCCAGCAGTCCCCACTTTTCAAAAGGCTTATAAATCACACAGGATGAGTTTTTTTTAAAAAGTAAAAATGTGTGTGTGTGTGTGTGTGTGTGTGTGTGTGTGTGTGTGTGTGTGTGTTCCTTGTTTGGCAATACTTGTGAGGACACAAATGTCCTCACTTATATAGTAAAACATGAAAACAACCCAGTAGTGAGGACATTGGACTGGTCCTCACTAGTTTAAAAGGCTTATAAATCAGCCAAAACATGTTTTTATTTAAATCTGTTGTTCTGCACATGTGTCTGTGATGGGTAGGTTTAGGGATAGGGGTTGGGTTAGGGGATAGAAAGTATCATTAACCTGATATAAAATCAATGGAAGTCTATGTAATGTCCTCACTAATATAGTGAAACAAACGTGTGTGTGTGTGTGTGTGTGTGTGTGTGTGCTTGTTTTTGTGACATATCAGGACAAAAATGTGTATAATAACATGTGTATGACATAGGTATTACAGAAAATGGTGACATATCAGGACATTACCCCATGTCCCCACTTTTCAAAATGCTTATAAATCACACAGGATGAGTTTTTTTGAAAAAGTAAAAATGCAGAATGTTTCCTGTGATGGGTAGGTTTAGGGATAGGGGCAGTGTAAGGGGATAGAAAGTACGGTTTGTACAGTATAAAAACCATTACGCCTATGGAATGTCCCCACAATTCACAAAAACAAACATGTGTGTGTGTGTGTGTGTGTGTGTGTGTGTGTGTACACAATGTTAAACAGATACAGAGGCTGCAGCCACATACAGTTATTAATACACTTGTCACAGCTTTGTGTCACAGCATTTCTCTGCCGTAATAATGTTTAAATGTGTGCAGCAGATGCACTGCAGTCGGAAACACACCCACACACACAAACTGAGAACACAGATCACACACAGATCTCAGAGACAGCTGGACGGCACAGGAGAGAATATGGCAGCGGCTTCCATCACATCCAAGTTACACGGCAAAAATAAAACTACTCTTGAGGCAGGACACTACAGGGGAATATAGGGCAAAAAATGACGTTGAATTTACTTAAAAAATATATTGTAAGTGGTTGCACACAACTATATTGAGCAATTTTTACAAATAACAATTTAGTAATAACATTCGCTCACTCTCTATAGGGTTCAGTCCATCACTCATTCTCTGTAGGGTTCAGTCCATCGCTCATTCTCTATAGGTTTCAGTCCATCGCTCATTCTCTATAGGGTTCAGTTCATCACTCATTCTCTATAGGGTTCGGTCCATCGCTCATTCTCTATATGGTTCGGTCCATCGCTCATTCTCTATAGGGTTCGGTCCATCAATCATTCTCTATAGGGTTCAGTCCATCGCTCATTCTCTATAGGGTTCAGTCCATCACTCATTCTCTATAGGGTTCAGTTCATCACTCATTCTCTATAGGGTTCAGTTCGTCGCTCATTCTCTATAGGGTTCAGTCCGTCGCTCATTCTCTATAGGGTTCAGTCCGTCACTCATTCTCTATAGGGTTCAGTTCGTCACTCATTCTCTATAGGGTTCAGTCCATCGCTCATTCTCTATAGGGTTCAGTCCATCGCTCATTCTCTATAGGGTTCAGTCCATCGCTCATTCTCTATAGGGTTCAGTTCATCGCTCACTCTCTATAGGGTTCAGTCCATCACTCACTCTCTATAGGGTTCAGTCCATCGCTCATTCTCTATAGGGTTCAGTCCATCAGTCATTCTCTATAGGGTTCAGTTCATCACTCACTCTCTATAGGGTTCAGTCCATCGCTCATTCTCTATAGGGTTCAGTCCATCACTCATTCTCTATAGGGTTCAGTCCATCACTCATTCTCTATATGGTTCAGTCCATCACTCATTCTCTATAGGGTTCAGTCCATCACTCATTCTCTATAGGGTTCAGTCCATCACTCATTCTCTATAGGGTTCAGTCCATCACTCATTCTCTATAGGGTTCAGTTCATCACTCACTCTCTATAGGGTTCAGTCCATCACTCATTCTCTATAGGGTTCAGTCCATCACTCATTCTCTATAGGGTTCAGTCCATCACTCATTCTCTATAGGGTTCAGTTCATAACTCATTCTCTATAGGGTTCAGTTCATCACTCATTCTCTATAGGGTTCAGTTCATCGCTCATTCTCTATAGGGTTCAGTCCATCACTCATTCTCTATAGGGTTCAGTCCATCGCTCATTCTCTATAGGGTTCAGTCCATCACTCATTCTCTATAGGGTTCAGTCCATCACTCATTCTCTATAGGGTTCAGTCCATCACTCATTCTCTATAGGGTTCAGTCCATCACTCTTTCTCTATAGGTTCAGTCCATCACTCATTCTCTATAGGGTTCAGTCCATCACTCATTCTCTATAGGGTTCAGTCCATCACTCATTCTCTATAGGGTTCAGTCCATCACTCATTCACTATAGGTTCAGTCCATCACTCATTCTCTATAGGGTTCAGTCCATCACTCATTCTCTATAGGGTTCAGTCCATCACTCATTCACTATAGGGTTCAGTCCATCATTCATTCTCTATAGGGTTCAGTCCATCACTCATTCTCTATAGGGTTCAGTCCATCACTCATTCTCTATAGGGTTCAGTCCATCACTCGTTCTCTATAGGGTTCAGTTCATCACTCATTCTCTATAGGGTTCAGTTCATCACTCATTCTCTATAGGGTTCAGTTCATCACTCATTCTCTATAGGGTTTTATTGCAGTACCAGCAGATAAAAGGTTTTGATGTTTTATCTGCTGGTATTTGCCCGAATCCATGATACCATGTGTCAGAAAAAGAAGTCCAGGACCTCCACCAAATAAATAGGCCAAAAATTTCACAGATCCAGCTGTGTATTTAAGCATAGGCATGGGGTACTTTATATCCCATCTGGAGGGTTTGCTGCCCTAAAACTCTTGTTTTAGTGTCATCTGACCACAGAATCAGGTCTGTCTGAAGCTCCAGTCATGTCTGAACACTGAATATGCTGGAGTTTGTTTCTGGATGAGCTAAGAGGATTTTTCTTGAATCCCTCCTAAACAACATGTGGTGATGTAGGAGCTGTTTCTGAGAACTGTCTTTCTGACCCCAAGACTCAACAAATCTCTGCGATTCTCCAACTGTGATCTTAGAGAGTCTTTGTCCACTCAAACACTCCTCCTAGCCGCATTAGGATGATATACACACACATCAGATTCATTACATCTTCAGTTGATTGAACTTCTTAATAATTGCCATGATGGTGAAATGGGGACTTTAAATGCTTTAGCTGTTTTCTTATTTTGTGAAGCTCAAGAATATTTTGCTGCACATCAGAACTTTATTCTGTGCTTTTACTCATTGTAATCATGATTAAGAGAATTTGGCCTTTGTGTTTCCTCCTATTTATACTCCTGTGGAACAAAAAGTCATAGCTGCACAAGTTCATGCTCCTAATTACCCTGATGTGCTAAAAAAAAAAAAAAAAAGATATATATATATATATATATATATATATATATATATATGGGAATATACATCAGAGATATTTTCCTCATAAAAATCTAGGGGTGCCAATAATTGTGTCAAAACATTTTTCATAATGTGATTCCCCCACCACAACTTTCAATTATTTTACTTTAATAAAATGTTAGATTTTTTAATGAAAGATCAAAAGGATAAATAATGCAGATTTATTTTTTTACAGCCATCTTTGATCATATTTACCAATAATCCTGCTATTAACTGTATTATATAGAACCAAAAATAGACCCATATCTCAACTTGACCAGTACATGAAAAGCACAGTTTTTGCCTGAAATGTCTCACCTTAATCAGGGAGCAACACATAAATCACAAGCATTATTGCATTATATTAAAGAGTATGATTTACCAGAAATGATATTATATGCATTAAATAGTTCCTTCTCTGCTGCTTCTGACAGTTCACAGAGAGAAAATTAACATGATAAATGAACAATAACTTTGCCAATTAAAATCCTTGTGCGAAGACTCCATGTAACTTTTGTTAATAAAAGATCTTTCTCCTTCATTTACTGATTATGTTGAATATGCACAGACAGCCACGTTCCTGCTCTCACTAAAACTCTTTATTCGGTTCTGTTGATGTCTAATGTCACATTAAGTAAAACTAAATGCATTAGCTGTGCTAAATAAATTCATGGCCTTAAACATTTAATTAAAGTCTCATGATTAGTGTGCTGAGTTATCAGCTCTCTGTGACCTCACATCACATGCTTTATTCTTCCAATAATATACTTTTGGTTTCCCCTGGGTTTGAGTAGCAATGGCCACATTTATTTAAACATGAAAAGCAGCAGCGTTCATGTTCTGAAATGTAATTTCTGGCTCTTAAAGACAAAAGTGTAGCTCACAATAAAAATGGTAATTGAGAAGCATAAGCAGCTTTGTGTTCACCTGTCTGTCTGGCTTATGCTCAGCGAGGTTATATGTGGGTTAAATTAAATGTTAACTTAGAAATATGATGCCAGAACTCGATTTTATCAGGCTTCACATTTTACAATTGTGACACCATTTAACTAACTTAATTTACATAATTATTAAGTGGTGACCCTGATGTCAGAACAAACATATCTTGCTTATAAAAAGCACTCTTGTGAATCTAAATGGTAAAAAATTTATTTATGCATTTGATACATGCTTTTATCCAAAGTGACTAACGCTGCATTCAACCTCAACATTATTTGAGTTCATGCATTTACTGGGAATTGAACCCATGACCCTTTTTTATGTTGCTAGTGCCTTGACTTATTGCTTTAATGCATGAATTGGTCTAAAATTACAAAATCAAATATATGGTCAAGCAGCAATTATCTGGAACAAGCACAACGTCGGCACAAAGTCATGCCAGCACGGCTGGGAGCATCAGACCAACTGCAACAATGCATTTAAAGACATACGATGGGTTTAGACAAGAAAACAAAGCAAAAAAACAAATACAGTCCCTGGTAATATGATTTAAAGTAACTGTACGGGTACCAGTGGTTCTGCAGGCAACACATCTGCAGTACCAGTTGTGGCCACAATCTTTACTTCCTTTAATGGTATATCACTTTTGACCAAATTGATGTTGTGTGGTCAAAGTTTTGTGTCAATATGCCAAAGCATTGCCGATTTACAGCCTCAGAGTCATTTTGGCATCATGCCTCAACTTTGTTGATGTAGTATATTTCATCTATCGACAGTAAACACATAACTTTATGTTGGCACAGTCTGAATATGATCAAACTCTAATTTGGTGACAAACGGTCTAGGAGAAGTTTGAAAAAGTATTTTTTTAAAAAAAAGCCAAAATGTTGCCAATGTTGGCTGACTATGGCAAAGTTATCTGTGCTCTCTGCATGACCAAGGAATCTATTAGGACCCGTTTCATTACAATACGCAAAACTATTGTAATGAATTAACGACAAAATGCAAAATGGCCAATATGGGATATGGGTATAGTTCGACTCGGCATGATGCAACGAATCAAAATGCCGTGACAAGAAGTTTGACCGACTATAGCAAAATTAGTGTCTGTGTTCTCAGCATTACCCAAGGAATCTATTAAGACCAGTTTCATTACAATAGGCAAAACTAATCAAAAGCTATTAACATTTTTGGAAATTTTGAAATAAGTTGGCGCTGCTCTGAATATTTTTGAGTACCATCAGGGCATGGTGCTGAAGACAAAGTAACGATACATCAATGCATTAAAAAAATGTACCATTTTACAACCAAATTCTAACTGGCCGATGCCCAAATAGCTGATATGGGATAATTGGGTATCATCCGACTGGGCTTGCTGCACCGAATCTAAAGAGATTATTGGCCAAACCCTCCAGAAGTTACAAGCAAAAATAGCCCTTCTTGACCCCTAGGTGATATGGACCGAAACTGTGCATGTAGCCTCACACCAAGTTTAGTCAGAATACACTATAGCGCTGTGGAGATATAGCCTCACATTCATTGTGGTGTTCTCTTCATCTAATTCGCACAATTGGTATCTGTGTTCTCAGTATGACCCAAGGAATCTCTAAGACCAGTTTCATTACAAAAGGCAAACATTAGACATTTTGAGTACTGTCAGTCAGATGGCACATACCGAGTTTTGTAAACGATATGATTCATTTGTTGTCTGCATGGTCTGAAGATGGTCCAGGAAGCAACGGCCTAGAAGGAGTTTATCCTCTTAAGCTTCACGAGGACGTGGACATGCTGAAGCTCTCTTTGCTTGCTTCAATTTTATTTTCCTAAAGATATTTCATACAAATAAATTTCTAATAACTTTACAAAACTTTGAAGCTTATTAAAGCTATTTTTGATTATAAAAATTATTATAATTTTATCACTTCAGTTCACTGCGGGATCGTTTGCAAGCTAATCTCTGGTTGATGCTGGATTTGGATCCGACAGGAATGGTGCAACACACTTACGTGAGTAATTTTATTTGTAATAATGTTGCATTGTTATAGATTGTTTTGCTTATGTGTACGTGTCTAACAGAACATACCTTTAGCACGCTGGACTCCGACACGTATGGGCCAGGGCTCGCAAAGCCCGAGGGCAACCCTGGTTTAGTTAGTCATCCCTCAGTGTGGTGTCCTTCTCTCTCTGTAAAACACAGCCTTCAGCGAGCGCATATATTCATCAGGTGAGGTGAGAATTAAACTGAAAGCTCTGTCCCGAGGGCATGTGACGCTGGGAATATGAGGGATACTTTGATGGACGTTTGCTTTGGCTCTGTGCTCCACACACACATCCGTAGGGTCTCATAAAAAACGCCTCATACTGCTTCCATCTGTTGGGTCGAGTTTTGTCACATAAAAAGTTTTAAATGGCATCTTTTAGCTTTGCACATGACCTAGAGCTTGACTCTTTTAAGACGCACGTGTGCTTGAGATATTCAGTCCTGAAGAACCTCAGCGCTTTCTATTACTGCATTAGAGAAAAACATCTCTGATTCAATTATGAATTATATTCGTGTGCATACGGTTGCAGTGAGTTGAGATCCAGAGGACAGATGTTCCGGCTCTAATGTGTGTTTGTGAGCAGTATTTATGCTACACAGATGATTATAGAGCCATTGGCACTCTGACACAATCACATTACAGCTCAACATTTGCATATGTGGATTTTTTGTTTTGTATCATATTTGATGCATCAGGCGTTTATGGCTCATATAGATATAGTGAAAAAATGGAGGAAAAAACACCTCAATATTTAGAGGCTCAAACTGAGCAAAAATATGCAACTTTGGAGTCTCTAACTCAATCCCTCTATATAGTGGTGCATCCAAATTTGCGCTCACTTTATATTAATAACTTTTGAACTGTAAGTGATAGAGACAAAATAACTTTTTTCACCTGATTCCTACACTCAGTAAGATTCGTTGTTGAAAGTATTTTGCATTTTACCTGCTTTTTTTAATAATCTTCCTCCGCATTAAATTGTTGTTGACCAGCTAGCATGAGCCCTCCATGAGTCGGTGGGCGGGGTTACTGAACTACAGGTGCTCAGTATTCTGGAGAGGTGTGCGTTTCGTCGCACACTTGACGTCAGTAGTAAAGCACAGGGCCGTTTTCTGGGCCTGGTGTCTATAGCTTTACTTTGACTAACAAGGAAGTTTTCAGCTCTGAAACTCACAGGATATTCTTATATTACCATGACCTTTAATATATCAAACGCTCAAGGGAAAGTTGATTTCTCAATTCATCACCTCTTTAAACAAACACACTGCAAAACATTACAAATGCATTTTATAAGGCACTCATTTGAATACACATTTTCTGTGATGAGTGTTTTCAGTTTCTGAAAGAAAAGTTATTTTGATATTTTTAAGTAAAAGACAGCCTTCCTGAGATCGCAAAAAGTGCTGTCACAATAATAATAATAATAATAATAATAATATTTTAAACAGCAAATCATTCTTGTTTTAAGTTATTTATATTTTAAAAATGTAAAATTCATAATTTTTGTACAAAAGAAATAATAATAATAATAATAATAATAATAATAATAATATTATTATTATTATTATTATTATTATTATTATTATTATTATTATTATTATTATAGATAGTCTTGACATGTTAAAGTTATTATGGACAGAGAAAATGAAAGAAAAATTAAATATTAAATATCGACCAAAATGTATATAAATATTCATATAAACAATTATGATGATGATGATCATTATTGTTGTTGTTGTTATTGTTATTGTTATTGTTATTATTATTATTATTATTATTATTATTATTATTATTATTATTATTATTATTATTATTATTATTATTATAGCCAGATATTATAGAAAAGCCTTGAAGTTTAAAAGTTAATATGGACAGAGAAAACTAAAGAAAAAATTGAAGAAAAAAATATTAATAGAAATAATAGATAGAAAATAGAAACATTATTATTATTATTATTATTATTAAAAATATCAGTGCCAATATAATATATAATAATAATAATAATAATATATAATAAAAATGTAAAATCATTTAGAAGAAATATTAATAATATTATTATTATTATTATTATTATTATTATTATTATTATTAAATTTTATCCTTTATTCACTTATTCACTTTATTATCCTTATTCACACATCACTGCCCCGTTCTCTCATTTATGATTATAAACAATTATGATATGTTAGTTATGGCAAAAATAATGTGCAAGACTAGAAGCATTAGCTTGTTTTTTTATTATTATTATTATTATTATTTGATCATATTTATTGTGTATTTTCCACATTTAATGCCTTATAGATCACACACCGCAGATTTACAGCTCCATTAAACCCTGTTACAGGGACGTTCACGACACAATACAGCCCATAATAACCCCCTGATATCTTTTACACACATCTCTCTGTGTGCTTTACGGTGGGAGGGGGAAAGATCACCAAGGAAGTGAGGAAATGGAAAGTCTTTTGATTGTCCTCCAGTTAATTTGTCTTTATTGTGGGCAGAAAGGGCTGACAAAGGCAGAAGGGGAAGAGTCGTCGATTAGGTCTCGTATCTGTCCTGCCTGAACGATTCTCACCGCGGAGGAGGAGGAGGAAAGATCGGACACTTCCCTGCTAATCAATCCCCCAATTACTGCAGGCATCATAAAGCACTGGCGCTCATAAAACACACACACACACACACGGCCGTTACATCTCTTATCTGACTAAACAGCACCTCCCCATGCCAGATCATTAAAGACTTGAGCTCATCAGCGTGAATTGATGGAGCGAGCGAGCTTTGGCCAGGTGGACGTCCACAAAACCAGCGCTGAGCCAGCGAAGATGAGCAATTATTAAAGATGAGTGAAGATTAGTAGGCGTGAGCCTATTACATGCCAAACAAATCTCCAGAAGAACTGGAAAGCGCTCGCTGGACTCCATCCCAGTGTTAAAGCTCCATGTTCAGTGTTATTGCACCGAGATCCAGTTTGCATCTTAATGAGGTCCACTTATAATCATAGGCTTGGCGGATAACAGAAAGCATCTATCTTAAGTCTCAAGATCTGACACGATGACAACACAAAACACGAGCGCATTTAATAAAGCGCTGCAGAAATGGCAAAGCCTATCAATGCATTTCGTGGAGTCTGCATTAA
This sequence comes from Pseudorasbora parva, assembly GCF_024679245.1. NCBI lineage: Eukaryota > Metazoa > Chordata > Actinopteri > Cypriniformes > Gobionidae > Pseudorasbora > Pseudorasbora parva. The sequence goes on from NC_090188.1 coordinate 2,605,156, forward strand.
GTATTTATGAGTGCTTTATCGTTTATCACTGGGTTGTTCAAACCATCAAACATCGCTTGTCTCATTAACTCTATAAATCCGGTATCATATTTGATACATTATGGACAGAGAGAACTATATATATATTATATATATTGACAAAAACGTATATAACTATTTACGGAAAAAATATTATTATTGTTATTATTACAGACAGATGTTATAGATTGCCTTTTTAGAGTTATTATGGACAAAGAGAACAATAGAAAGAAAAAAAAAAGAAAAAAAAATATATATATAATTATTGTTATTATTATTATTATTAATTTTAAAGACAGATATTATAGATAGAAGTGAAGTTAAAATGGACAGAGATAACAATATAAAAATTCAATAAATAAATGTTGAAAGAAATGTATATAAATATTGATAAAAAATATATCATTACAAAAAAATGTAAGTGCCAACATTAATAATATATAATAAAAATTAAGCAGATGGATGGATGGATGGATGGATGGATGGATGGATGGATGGATGGATGGATGGATGGATGGATGGATGGATGGATGGATGGATGGATGGATGGATGGATGGATGGATGGATGGATGGAATGACAGACTGGTGGATGGACGGACAGACGGATGGAATGACGGGTGGATGGACGGACAGATGGATGGATGGATGGATGGATGGATGGACGGACAGATGGACGGAATAACGGGTGGATGGATGGATGGAATGACGGGTGGATGGATGGAATGACAGACTGGTGGATGGATGGATGGATGGACGGACAGACGGACGGACGGAATGGAAGGATGGATGGACGGATGGACGGACGGATGGAATGACGGGTGGATGGATGGAATGACAGACGGGTGGATGGATGGATGGATGGATGGACGGACGGACGGACAGACAGAATGACGGACGGATGGAATGACTGACGGACGGACAGACGGACGGAATGACAGATGGAATGGAAGGATGGATGGATGGAATGACGGGTGGATGGATGGAATGACAGACTGGTGGATGGATGGATGGACGGATGGAATGACGGGTGGATGGAATGACGGGTGGATGGAATGACAGACTGGTGGATGGATGGACGGATGGAATGACGGGTGGATGGAATGACGGGTGGAATGACGGACGGACGGATAGATAGATTTCATTGATTTACATCACAAGCATCAGAATTTCATAACTTTTTGTCCATATAAATATGCATTTTATTTTTATTATTAACATTATTATATATCTATAATTATAATAGAAGTATAGAAAGTAATCTATAAATATTATTATATACAGATATTATATATTATATTCTGACTATTATTCCATGTGTCAGGCTTTACAGGGTTAACTTTCCTCTTAAATGATTTCCAAACACTGACGCCTTTTAGCTTCTGTCTGAAGAACACGTTTGGTAAAGATGGACTTTGTTTGACTTGACATGTTAAAAACACTTCACTCGATCACTCAGCGAGACGCACAGCAGCCGTCACAGACGTCCATCTATTAAACACACATCCTGACACGCGTCTAAATGCAGGAAGACATGCGGAATGGCCACTTAAAGGCGTCAAACTAGTGCATATTTTCAGTACAGGCTCAGTAGATATTTTTTGTGCCGAGGCATACTGGGATCCAGAGGTGGACAAACTTCATTACTTGAGTAAAAATAACAATACTACTGGTCAAATATGACTCCGTTTCTAGTGAAAGTTGTAAAACAGATTAATACTTGAGTAAAAGTACAGAAGTATTTGTGTTTAAAAGTTTAAAAGTACATAAGTATCAAAAGTAGATTTAATTTTATATGTCAAAAAAAATGTAATTGTTGTATAAATGCACACTGCCATCATGATTGAAGCCAGTCAGAGACGCTCCATCTGACACACTAGCATACGACTAACTTAAACTCAGTGGACCCTGTACAGGGTCGGGAATGACATCGTCATGTATTTACTTTCCATTTTAAATGTCTGTGGAGGAGCTAAGATGTCTATGTGGTACCAGTTGAAAGCTTAGAGCCTCTACTTTCTGGAGATATGCATCACTTTGGCATTTGATTTACACAAAATAACGTATTTACACTAAATTACTCTGATGCCATTTCCGCCTGGATTTGGCCGACCCAAATTGAAAAGCCTCCCATACACACATACAGTGGTCTAGGTTCAAAATGTTGGTGTCATTTTACAGGAAACCCTTTACAGTTACATAAAACACTGATAAAAGTCATAAACACTTAAGTATATGTTGTGTAAGATGTTATAACCCCCCAAAAAATTATGCGCTTTTTAATTTTTTTATTATATATATTCATTTTTGAAAGTGTGTAACTCAGGCCCTGTGTGCTCTAGGACCCTGCAGACACTTTGGGGTGCTTCCAGCATGTATAATTAATTTAATGAGACTGGGATATTGCATTTATATCACTGTATATGGTGGTGGAGGGGGGTAGCAGGGTAAGGGGATGGGGGGTCATCCCTTCAGACCCATTTAAATAAATCTGGCATACAACATGACAAACAAACTTATTTTTTCCACTATTTTCTGTAATTTAGTGGAAACAGCCCGAAGTGTCTGCAGGGTCCTAGAGCACACAGGGCCTGAGTTACACACTTTCAAAAATGAATTTATGGGGGGGGGGGGGGAATCCAGGCGGAAATCCCAAAAAATGGCCCTGAGTGTAAGAGGATAAATACTTGTATAAAAGTTACAAAGCTCTTTATAAAGCTGCTGTCACTTTAGGCCGAATGCACGGATCCAATACACTGATACACATCTGATATTCTCACACTGTTCACCTTCACTGAAGACAGAATCAACTTTGTTTATGTGAATACTCCACTAAATGAGCATTTGGACATCCGTCTTCTTCCATTTTGCTCTAAACTATAAATCAGTGTTTAATAAATGCTGTGAAATCATTGAACTTCACGAGACTCTACAAGAGTGATTCCTGAAAGGCTTTCTGCAAAAACCCAAACACCTTTAAAGAAGAAAAAAATCATCCACTGACTTTCAAAGCTGCGACAGAAACGACTTTCGACTTCGAGGACCTTGATAGAAATGTAGTGGAGTAAAAAGGACGATATTTGTCTTTCAGATGGAGTGAAGTTAAAGTCAGAAGTTTAGAGAAAAAAAAATACTCAAATCAAAAAGTGTACTGTCCAGCTCTGATTAAAGGCAATAACTTACAGAAAAAACAACAGAAAGTGTGTGATCCCTTCAGTTCTGTTTTGTGCCTTGTTACACAAACTGTCAAATACACACACAGTTATGTCAAAACGGCTGTCTTGATGAGTCTTCATGTAAACACATGCTTTAAGCGGAAAGAAACTGAAACCGTGTCTATAGGGTTATTATATAGGCCGCCTTCTCAATACTGCCTTAAAGTCATTGCATGCTCTTTATATGCACCGTCTGGATTTAGGAAGATTGCTATCATCTGAACTCCATCTGCAGATTTACTACAGTGCATAAAGCACTTCACATCTGCGGGGCTTTCGAGTGATTTGCACCCAAAACTACACGAGGATTCATTGTTTCACTCAATGATCATGCAGTCGACTTCAGTTCAAACACTCATAAATTCCAGCAGCAGAAACCCAAGAGTTCAATTACAGCATGTTTGTGTGATTGTTCCTCACTGTTATTGTTCAGTCTAGACTCATTCGCAGAGAAATAAGCACCTCTATCTGCTTCTCGCACCGTTCCCTGTGTCTGTTCAGTCTCTCCGTCATATGGGCATAAACAGAGGCTCGGAAGATAAAAATAAATTACGTTTCTCTGCTCTGCTGAAGCCTGTAAATAATTAATTGGTTTGTTTCAAAAGAGGATGCAACGCATGTCAAATTCACCCATTGTCCCGGGCGTCGTGATCCTGCTGTGTTGTCTAAGCATTAAAATGCTCGTCTTTTTAAACGCTGTTGTGAAAGGACTCTTTTTCACATGAGGGAGGAAGAAAGTTTCACACAGTGAAGCATCAATCCTCCCTGTAATCAGGGTTGGGAAGGTTAAAATATGTATTCCACTGCAGATTACAAAATACATGTTTTAAAAAGGAATTTGTAAGGTATTTTGTTAGATTACACAAAGTTTTGTACCTTAATCTAAATACTTTAGAATACTACTGAGGCAACAAACATAGGACTTGTTTTTCCTCTTTGTATTATTTTAAACAATGTTAGTTTTCCACAATATATCTTGAAGGAAAAAATATCTTTAAAAATAAGAGGGGAAAAAACACTGATGCTCAAGAGGGAAACATGACGCATTAAGATGGGGGGTGTAAACTTTATGAATTGGATGAACAGGGTAAATTGTACTCATTTTGTTTTCTGGGAAACATTTGGCTGCTTGCGGGCAGTACAAAATAAAATAAAAAATATGATCTTTAAACAAAATACATCATCCTGTTTTCACCCCCTGTTCTTAATGCATTGTTTTACCACTAATTAAAAAAGCAATTGTGTGTTTATATCTCACAATTCTGACGTCTTTTCTCAGTATTGCAAGTTTTAAAGGGTCATGAACAGGCTTTTTAATATATACTGTTATCTGAGGTTAACTTATGATGTTTGAGTGGTTTTTACATTCAAAAACATCAAGTAATAGGCTATTTTCTACACTGGTTTTGAGCCAGAAACGCTCTGTTTTTATGGGCATGCTGCACTGAAGACTTGAAAGTAAACGCCCACTGCTATGATTGGATAACAGTTTTGCATATAATAATGAGTTTTAACCAGTGGTGGAAAGAGTACTAAAAAAAGCATACTCAAGTAGAGGTACTGTTACTTGTCAACAAATGTAATTTAAGTAGAATAAAAGTACCTGTCCTAAATACTACTCAAAGTAGGAGTAAAAAGTAGCCGTTTTAAAAGAACTCAAGAGTAGTGAGTATTATGCAATGAATGTTATTCCACCTTATACCCTGCAAATTAAAAATGTAGCTTACTCTTTAATGGAAGATTCTCAGTAAGAACAAAAACATGATGTCACCAAAAATTATTTCAATATTTCTTTAAATATTTAGTTTTATTTTTGACTGTTAGCACTAAGAATATAGCCTTGTAATATTTGAGAAATCAATCAATAATCTGGTAACATTTATGACAACCATTCTGTAGAGGTTTTCTTGCAGTTAATTAAAAAAGGTTGCAAAGCTTTGTACATTAACAATTTTACATTTCAAAAATGTATAAAAAAATCGTTCTTTTTCAAGACGCATTCGTGCTTTAATTTCAATGGATTCAATTTTCTCTGTAAAAACAATAGAAATCATAATCGAGTAAAATCGAGTAAATGGTTTTCAACACTGATTATTTTTGCTTGGAATTAAAAAATAAACCTGATTTAAATATAAATCTGATGTTTCATAAAAGTTATTTGCTATATACATGGCCTGCAGTTTTAAATCGCCATGTGAGAACACATTACATTAAAAGATACACTTCAGTAAGCTGACAAAAAGCAGGTTTAATGTGTTTACATGTTAAACGAAATTGACGTAAGGGACAAAGATCTAGCAGTGACCATCAGACATCAGTTAATGCCTAACACACTTTGAAGCCTGGCAAACAATCGAGCTAAATGAAGAGTTTCCAGCAGATGGCCCCGCGAGCTTGTACAGCGCTAACAGAATACAGATCATTTATGCATGTATTAGAAAATGTAATATCCTGCGGCCCATTTGTAGTAATTGTTTAAGGCAATTTGACGATTGCAGTCATCATACAGTAGCCAGCACTTACCCCCTTTCCTAAAGCGCGCGTGCCTCTCACTCTCACACTGGTCGCTATGGTTAATTTGACGGAAGTCACGCACGTGACACATGGACACACAGGACTTATTATTCGTCTTAGCCAATCACGTTGACAGGAAAATAAATAAATATAATGTAGCGACGGCAGGTTTAGGGAAAATCGCACAGTACCGATACAGCACTTAAAATGTACTCAAGTAAAAGTAAAGGTACACTGTTTTTAAACTACTTAAAAAAGTACAATTCCTGAGAAAAACTACTCAATTACAGTAACGAGAGTATTTGTAATTCGTTACTTTACACCACTGGTTTTAACTCCTCTGTCAGTACATGTGGGGAATTGTTTTGAAAGTGTGTGGGAAAACGGCAACCAGAATGATCACAGAACTCTCAAAATGTCTTTATCAAACAAACACGAGGATTTCTCTCTCATCCAACCACAATTAATTGGAATGTGATTTTTTATTACTTGGCCTGCCCGATCAGTGGATATAACCGTGAAGTGTGCATCACTAACACACACTCACAAACACACAAAGACACACACGCCAAGTAAATGCATCAGCAAAACTTCACTGCAGACAAATCAGCATGTTCAAAACTTCTGCAATTGTATTGTTCCTTCAAATAATGAGTCAAGAACAACGCACATCAAGAAAGGAATGCTATTTCACTAATGTATATGTAATGTAATTCAAATAGTTACTTTTTAACTGAATAACGGAATATTGTAATCCATTACTTTTTGTAAAAAGTAACTCAATTAGTTACTTTGTAACTAAATAACTAAATATTGCAATGCATTACTTTTCAAAGTAACTTTCTCCAACACTGGTTCTGAACAATATTTACCCAGTGCTGGGTTGCCAAATAACCCAGAAATGGTTGTTTTAACCAAGCATTTTGTAGAGTGTAAACATCTGTTATGCTGATTAGCTTATTTAGGACAGTACTGGAAAAACAAATCTCATATTTTGTTAAAATGAAATTAAAAAATGCATATTATGCAAGGATTCTGAAACGTATGAGCTGAACTGTAAGATGTTTTTGCAGTTCTGAGAGTCACCAACTGCGGTTTACATTAATCACCTGTTACAGTTTACATCAATGTTTAAATGAAACAGATGACATTAAAATTAAAAGCAATAACTTTGGTAATCTAAACCTTTGAGATGTAACTAATTTGCTTGACACACATTTGAAATGTAGCTGTATTGAAATATTGAATGTTGTATTTTACATGCGTAACTGCATGTATTTCGTGCCTCCCCACCCCTGCCTGTAATCTAAAATGTCAAATCATACAATGTCATATCAGTTTTATGCAAAGGGTTCTCAGTTTGACGCCCACTCGTGAGTAAACATAGCGCTCCTCGAATAGGCACACCGGACAGGGAATCATGGTGATTCGTAAATCACATATTATTAAGGCTTATGAAACATAAACCGTGAGTCACATCACAAATCACAGCAATGGCTAAATAATGAGCGATCAAAAGTGCGTCTGGCATGATGAAGAATGCATTTCAGAAGCGTGAGTGAGACTGAGACGATATAAATATCCTCCCATCTGAAAGTGACTAGTAGATAAGTACATGTGACGTGTTGTAATAGCTCAAGAGAAAGTCTCAGTGCTAATTAGGACGTGCGGTTTGATGTTTGCTTCAAATCAAATCCCACAGACGCACCAGTGTCCTGTCCAATAACATCACATCACGCTCCGCGACACAAATGCTGGTTGATTTGATTTAACACCAGCGTTTCAGAGGAGAATAAACATGCTCTTTTATTACCATCAGGTTATGTGATGCTCTTGCCTATAAACTTTTCACTCTGTTACTCACGTTAAACAATTACAAATCCATATAGAGCTTAAAGGAAAAGTCTCGCTCATGTTAACAGAAGTTGAGTTCCAGAGGTCAGCGCAGGAACTTGCTCATCTGTAATCCTGCCTCACTCAACTAAAGGTTGATTCAAGGAAACCGTTTTTGCAATTAGCCAACCGTAACGGCTGTGGATTAAAGAGCATTCGCTAAATGAATAATAATACCGTGCCCTCGGATTCAATGCAGCTGTACAGGTCAAAGCACCTGAGCAACGTCATACACAGTTCGACAAAATACTGAAGATTGCCTTAAGATGGCTTTTCAATAAGAACAAGCCTCATTCTGGATGAATCTAAAGCCCCGTTTCCACCACAGGAACTTTACCCAGGAACTAGGAACTTTGGGTGGTACTTCGTGTGTTTAGACCGCAGGAACCAGGGTATAAATGAAGTTCCTGGTAAATATTTCCCCCTCCAAACGGCCCTGCTCGCGGGGTAGTACTTTTTCAAAGTTCAGGAACTTTCGAGGGCGGGACTTGGGCGCTGAACATGCTGATTGGTTGAGCTCACGCAGCATTTAGGTCCAACTCGGCATTTTTAAAAGTCTTACACGCCGCGCTCATGTTGACAAGAGAGGAAAGTTAATTTTTCTAAGGGGTTAACTTTTTATTTCGTAAGTTATAAGATAATGAAGATAATGTTGGAGTAATGACACAGCGTATATTGCCCCAGGCAGTTTTTTACTTGCGCGCCTGACAGAAGAATTATTATTTTTTCTGAGATGATTATTTAAACAAATAAATAGCTTATAATAACTAAATCCACTAAATCTTTCAATCGGTACACACAAAAATGATTACTGTCCGCTAGGGCTGTCATTTTTGAAAAAAATCTAATTCGAACGGATATCAAATATCAAGCAAGGCATTCGAATATATTCAATTATCTACAACGCCGTCATCTCCAGCGCCTGGAATGTGTTTACGGATGCCATAGCAACTCTCAACGGCCACCAGGACTTTACGGTTTTATAAAAGCTATTCATTTGTTGTAAAGTGTAATAATCATCTCAGAAAAAATTAATTCTAATGTCAGGCGCAGTTGAAGAAGTTGATTGTTTGCTTACATAGGCTTAGGGACAGTGTCATTATGCCAACATTATCTTCATAACTTCTTATGAAATAAAAAGATTATCCCTCAGAAAAATGTATTTTCCTCTCTTGTCAACATGCTTGGTGCATGAGCGCGACGTGTGCTCTTCAGTGGGGCGCGCGCTGTTATCACATAAGGACGCACACTCAAAAGTAATCCGGTCAGGTCATTTACATGGTGAAATGTTTCGTTTGATCGATTCATGAAAAGATTTATCCACCCATCTCAAAACGATTACAATTTCATTCAGTTTGGGCATTTTTATTACGATTGAGGTGTTTATATGGAGCATTTTCCTTCAGATTGGACTTTTAAACTGATTACAGTGCTCCATGTAAACGCACCGACAGTAAAAAAAAAAAAAAAAAAAATTGCGCTACATGGCACTTTAAAAACCGGATAGTTTATTTATAGTTCGATTACGGATATTTCACGTCATCTTCGAATGCATATTCGAATATCGAATAAAAAGTGACAGCCCTTGTCCGTCACTGGCTTGGAGGAGCAGTCGCGTGCAGTCCTACATCACCGGACTAATTTGCCTAATCTTCTCGGAACTTTATCGCGGTCGAAACGCAGACAGCTGCAGGTCTGGGGGGGAGAAAAGTTCCTGTAAAAAAGTTCCTGGTACAAATTGTTCCGGGTAATTTTGGTGGAAACGGGGCTTAACTCTAGTCTGCACAGAAGTGCAACGATCAGAAAGTAATTGATTTTGAGGCAGCAATTTTTTTATTTATTTTTTGAATGTAAGAAGGCTTGTTGTAAGAAAGTACAAATAATATGTATGATGGATAAATGGAATGACAGACAGAGAGACGGACGGATGGATGGACTGACTGACTGACTAACTGATAGATGGAAGGATGGATGGAATGACAGACTGGTGGATGGATGGAATGACGGACAGATGGAATGATGGGTGGATGAATGGAATGACAGACTGGTGGATGGATGGATGGATGGATGGATGGATGGATGGATGGATGGATGGATGGATGGATGGATGGAATGACGGACAGATGGAATGACACACTGGTGGATGGGTGGATGGATGGATTGATGGATGGATGGATGGAATGACGGGTGGATGGATGGATGGATGGATGGAATGACGGACAGACGGACAGATGGAATGACGGGTGGATGAATGGAATGAAAGACTGATGGATGGATGGATGGATGGATGGATGGATGGATGGATGGATGGATGGATGGATGGATGGCGGACAGACGGACAGATGGAATGATGGTTGGATGAATGGAATGACAGACTGGTGGATGGATGGATGGATGGATGGAATGACGGACGGATGGAATGACAGACTGGTGGATGGATGGATGGATGGATGGATGGAATGACGGGTGGATGGAATGACAGACTGGTGGATGGATGGATGGATGGATGGATGGATGGAATGACGGGTGGATGGATGGATGGAATGACGGACGGATGGAATGACAGACTGGTGGATGGATGGATGGATGGATGGATGGATGGATGGATGGAATGACAGACTGGTGGATGGATGGATGGATGGATGGATGGATGGATGGATGGATGGATGGATGGAATGACAGACTGGTGGATGGATGGATGGAATGACAGACTGGTGGATGGATGGATGGATGGATGGATGGATGGATGGAATGACAGACTGGTGGATGGATGGATGGATGGATGGAATGACGGATGGATGGAAGGATGGATGGATGGATGGATGGATGGATGGATGGATGGAATGACGGGTGGATGGATGGAATGACAGACTGATGGATGGATGATGGATGGACGGACGGACGGACGGACGGACGGACGGACGGACGGACGGACGGACAGACAGACAGACAGACAGACAGACAGACAGACAGACAGACAGACAGACAGACAGACAGACAGACAGACAGACAGACAGACAGACAGACAGACAGACAGACAGATAGATAGATAGATCATCGTTTAGAATGTTCAGCAGTGTCTGAGGCCGTAACCGTTCCTGGATGTTTTAATATCGAGTAATTATAGTCACATGCTGTTCATTCGGGGAACAATAATCATGAAAACCAGATGAGTTCAGGGAAAAATAAAACGGTACAAAAAGTTGATTGCATCTGTCCAACTCCATATTAAACGCTCTCTCTTCAACTCATTTAAATAACCTCATAGCAGGCATAAAATTAACAGTATGTGCAATTTCATTTCTTCTGTAGCCAACAGATATTTAATTACAGGGTTTTATCTAATCAAACAGGTCATGTAGAAAACCACATCTGGCACATTTCATACTTAATCTGAATCAGAAATCAGAAGCTAGAAATTAGTGGGGAAATCTTGTTCTTTTTTTTTAGTGTAACCTTAAACTTTGTCAAACTAGCTCTTCCTCAAAAGTGAAGCTGGAAGCCGTCGAGGCAGCCAATCAGAGCAGATCCTGCATCAGTCAGTCATTGGGCGACTGTGAGCTGCTTTTCCTCTGATGTACCTGTACAGTGAAATATGATCCACATACGACTTTAAAGGGATAGGTCACACAAAAATTAAAATGTGATGTTTATCTGCTGACCCCCCAGTGCATCCAACATGTAGGTGTGTTTGTTTCTTCAGGAGAACACAAATGAAGATTTTTAACTCTATATATCTATGATCGCGCCAGTTTGACCTTATCAGACGGAAGTAATAGCAGACGGGAACACTTGATGAGTGTCTTAAGACATCAGTGTGTCGTCAGGAGCAGCAGGGTTTTTGATCATGTTGTCTAAGCGTGTGTTTTTTTTTGCTCTCATAGATTTGTTACCCATTCACATGCATTATATGATTGGCAGACTGCAACGGTTGAGTTAAAAATCTTCATTTGTGTTCTCCTGAAGAAACAAACACACCTACATGTTGGATGCACTGGGAGTCAGCAGATAAACATCACATTTTAATTTTAGGGTGAACTATCCCTTTAAAGAGTTTCACCAGTGCAATAAACGTGAGAGAGAGAGAGAGAGAGAGAGAGAGAGAGAGAGAGAGACGGTGAAACCGGATCTTCAGCCGTTTCCTGTTCCTGCCGCCACAATCACCAAGACAACTAATTCTACATGAGATGAGCGCTCCTCTCTGATCGATGAAACATTCATCGCCCCCTCAATCCCTAATTTCATAACAGCCGCATCTCTCAGGTAGTGGGTTGGAGGACAAATGCTCATGAGAATTCAATTTGAATGACAAAACCATGTACTTGGACTGATGCTATAAATACATCTCTCTCTATATTAAACCCTGCTGGGTTTGTGAGCTGATATGACTGTACTGTATGCCTGAAACACAACGGGGAAAACAGACGAAACGGGATGAACATATATATATACTCATAGGCTGGGGGGGGTAGGGTTGTACCCAAATCCTGGATTGAGTCATTTGGGTCATTTTGGGGGTTATGTTTTCAGCGTTTGGGTAGTTTTTGTGTAACCCAGATCCTGGGTCAGACGCCGTTACTGTGGAAATGGGACAGCAGAGACTGATCGATTACACGTGAATTACTAATAAATGGTTAATTTTTACTTCTAAAATGTATTAAATGAAAAATAAAGGAATTATCACACAAACCAGTGATTGTGTCGAGTATTTTGAAGTAAAACTAAATAAATGAAAAAAAAATAAAATAAAATAAATAAATATATATATATATATATATATATATATATATATATATATATATATATATATATATATATATATATATATATATATATATATATATATATATATATATATATATATATATATATATATATATATATATATATGTGTATGTGTATATATATATATATATATATATATATACACATATATATATACACACATACACATATATATATATACACATACACACACATATATATACACACACATATTATATATATATATATATATATATATATATATATATATATATATATATATATATATATATATATATATATATATATATATATATATATATATAATATGTGTGTGTATATATATATATATATATTTTTCGTATATATATACACACACACACACACACACACACACACACACACACACACATCCATACACAGTGAGGAAAATAAGTATTTCAACACCCTGCTATTTTGCAAGTTCTCCCACTTGGAAATCATGGAGGGGTCTGAAAGTCTAACCGTAGGTGCATGTCCACTGTGAGAGACATAAACAAAAAAAAATATCCAGAAATCAAAATATATGTTTTTTTAAACTATTTATTTGTATGATACAGCTGCACATAAGTATTTGAACACCTGTCTATCAGCCAGAATTCTGACCCTCAAAGACCTGTTAGTCTGCCTTTAAAATGTCCACCTCCACTCCATTTATTATCCTACATTAGATGCACCTGTTTGAGGTTCTGCATGAAGACACCTGTCCACCCCATACAGTCAGGAAGAATCCAACTACTAACATGGCCAAGACCAAAGAGCTGTCCAAAGACACTAGACACAAAATTGTACACCTCCACAAGGCTGGAAAGGGCTACGGGAAAAAAAGGTCCACTGTTGGAGCAATCATTAGAAAATGGAAGAAGCTAAACATGACTGTCAATCTCCCTCGGACTGGGGCTCCATGCAAGATCTCACCTCGTGGGGTCTCAATGATCTGATGAAATCAGAAATCAGCCCAGAACTATACGGGAGGAGCTGGTCAATGACCTGAAAAGAGCTGGGACCACCGCTTCCAAGGTTACTGTTGGTAATATACACTAAGACGTCATGGTTTGAAATCATGCATGGCACAGAAGGTTCCCCTTCTTAAACCAGCACATGTCCAGGCCCGTCTTAAGTTTGCCAATGACCATTTGGATGATCCAGAGGAGTCATGGGAGAAAGTCATGTGGTCAGATGAGACCAAAATATAACTTTCTGGTCATAATTCCACTATACATGTTTGGAGGAAGAAGAATGAGGCATACCATCACAAGAACACCATCCCTACTGTGAAGCATGAAGTACATCATGCTGTGGGGGTGTTTTTCTGCACATGGGACAGGGTGACCGCACTGTATTAAGGAGTGGATTTGCTTGCGTGTTGCTTTGAGGAGTCATTCTTGTCATGAATTACATGCAAGTTTTAAATATAGTGATAGGCATTTGTTTAAATCAATCATTTTTGATTACATAGCAAATACTAATAGCATTGCAAAAAGAGTAACTTTGGCTAAAGGCATCCACCAAATGCATAAATGCAAATATTTACATGCATTTGAATCTAAAATATTGCTGTTCATATTAAAATGTTTGTGTCAATTACACATCGGCACAGAGACATTTTAATAGACTGAAAACCTTGCAAACACTAATAATGCAGTGTTTGTCACTTATTCTAGAGCACAGCAACCTGTTTTTATATTTCAAATGTCTTTGATGCACACAAACACAGAACACAAGACACACACACACTATGAAAGGAAGAGATTTTGATGACTCACACGCACGCACACACACTCAGAGAGCCATTACACACCAGTTTAACAGCCCATCCGTCTTGAATGCTCTGCCGCTCGTGTACCATCAATTCAACATCATCTCCTCTCTTCCTTCTGCTCCTATTACACCTCCCTAATTGTTTTTCTGACCTCCAAGGAGTAAAACTCTGCAAAATGACTGAGGCTTGAAATGAACATACCATGCGCTCTTAGAATGGCAACACGTCCTGAGCGCGTTTATCTGCCTCTGTGTGTGTGTGTGTGTGTGTGTGTGTGTGTGTGTGTGTGTGTGTGTGTGTGTGTGTGTGTGTGTGTGTGTGTCTGTGTGTGTGTGAGATAGAAATAATGTTTGCCATGCTGAGTTAATGATGACTGTTGATCATTTTTGGGTGAACTATCCTTTTTAAGCATATTGAGTCTGTTCTCAGAGCAACAAACCGTCTGTGAGAGATAAACAAATGCATGAAGGCCACCGTCTGCTGCCCTTTCATCGCCTCATCTAAACAGTCACGATGTGGACGGCGCTTCACTCGTGTAATTGGAGACTGGTGAGGTTATTACTGAATATAATGAGACATCTTTCAACATTTATCGGCTTTATGGGAGCGTCTATAAAGATGCATTAAAAGAGCAGTGATACTCCAGAGCGACGTGCTGATTAAAGGCTTTATATCTTCTATTCGTAGAAAAGTCCACTTCAAACTCAAGTCAGCGACACTGATGCTGTGAATTTATATGGATGTATTAGATTAATTACCTTAGCAGATTCATATTTGCATGTTTACATAATTATGTAAAGCCTCACAATATGGTCTAAAAATGTAACAATAGCTAAAGTTTGGAAGAACAGCATGTGAAGAGTCTCTGTTTGCATGATTGGATATTCCTCATATTTTAAAAATGCTAAATATGCCATGAAAAGTACAAAACGACCATGTAATAAAACTTAACAAACAAACAGTGAAATATTATTACATTAAAAAAACACTGAAATCAAAAAATTAATTGAACAGGTAAAAAAAAAAAACGAAATGGTAATTAGAAACCAAAATAAAACAACTCACTTGTTTTATTTACTTGAACAAAATTGAAAAAAACGACATAAAATAAATTTAAGTTGAAATACTACAATAATTTAAAAAAATAAATAAATTTGAAAAAAGCTATATATACACATTTAAATGGCAAAAGCACTTAATAAAAATGACTCTTAAATTTAAATTACAACAAAAAAAATGTTATGATAAATTATTATAACTTAAAAATATAATGAGATAATAGAAATACAATAAGTGGAAGTACCATGATGGACAGAGGCCAGTGGGCAAATTTGGCCAGGATGCCGGGGTTACACCCCTACTCTTTATCGAATGACATCCTGGGATTTTTAACGACCACAGAGAGTCAGGACCTCGGTTTAACGTCTCATCCGAAGGACGGTGCTCTTTGTCAGTATAGTGTCCCCATCACTATACTGGGGTGTTAGGACCCACACAGACCACAGGGTGAGCGCCCCGTGCTGGCCTCACTAACACCTCTACCAGCAGCTCCTGGTTTTCCCAGTTGGTCTCCCATCCAGGTACTGACCAGGCTCGGCCCTGCTTAGCTTCAGTGGGAAACCAGTCTTGGGCTGCAGGGTGATATGGCTGCTGGTTAACTGATATGGCTGCTGGTTAACTAATTAACTGAATAAATAATTAAATTAATTAATTAAATAAAAACTAAATAAAATACAATAAATACAAATAAATAAATACAAATAAATAAATACAAATAAATACAAATAAATATAAATAAATAAATAAATAAATAAATAAATAAATAAATAAATAAATAAATAAATAAATAAATAAATAAATAAATAAATAAAATACACAAGTGCAAAACCTCAGCCATATATAAAAAGCACAGTTTCTCATTTTGTGAAGAAGTTGGCCAATCACACCAGAGTGTTTTAATAGAAGTCTTAAAGCAACAGCTTAAGGGGTAGTTCACTTTAAAATAAAAATATTCTGTCATCCTTTACTCACCCTGAAGCTGTACAGGTTTGAAACAACTTGAGGGTGAGTAAAGGATGACAATATTTTTATTTTAAACTGAACTATCCCTTTAAGTCTAAACTGAGATGTTAAAATTGAGGTCAAAAATGCAGCTTTTCTAACTTTTTTTTTAGGAAACCTGTGGACTCGATATCCTGACAGGCTGGCCACAATCATTTTCCATGACAATGATAAATTGAATTAGAAAAACTACCGAAAATACACTGATTCCTACAGAATACCAACCTATTCTGCACTGAGGCAACGCAGAGCTTGGCACATGACTCCCTCTCCTGACAAAATATGACGCGATGTTGAAAAAACAGTTTTTTACAAACATTAAATATGCCAATGTGTGAGAGTGTGCCTGCGTGTGCGTGTGTGTGTGTGTGTGTGTGTGTGTGTGTGTGTCTGTCTCGAGGCGATGGAGCTGTTAAAGAATCTGCAATCGTGAGCTTCATCACGGACGGCAGGTTTGTGTCATTTCTAAAGGTCTTCTAACACAGACCTGTGCTCCTGAGAGCGTTTCCTCACTGACAGAACGAGCCTTCGGCGCCTCGCTTTCAGCTCCGCACGGATTATTCCTTCTCTTATAACAGGATACATTCGGAACGCAGATGTATGAGTTGGGAAAACCAAACTGGATTAGGTCATAATTGCAGCAAATATTTTTAACAAAGTACAAAGTCTGATATAAAATCTTAAAGGTCCATAGCCTGACAAGCCTGACCCACATCAAGATGTTTGGTCTGGAAACTCACCACTGACGGCTCAATCCGAGGGGCGGATAAACGGCTGTCTTTCAAACTCCCTCTGCACGCGATAGGATAGCGCTACAACCAACCAGAGCAACGAAGGTGAAGCAGAGCTCGCTGATAGATTAAACATTCGCCGTATCTGGTCGGCTAAACTACGAACACATCTTCCCTTTTTAAGAATGACTTCAGTGCCGTTCTTTGTTCTTTTCTCAGAGAAAAGCTCAACTCCAAGTCTTCCAGAGTCGCGGTCAAAGCTGATTCGACAGACCGCCGCCGTTCGCCAGTTTCTGTGTTTACTAGAAGCACGCAAACGCAACTAGGCCTACGTCATTATGGCCCCGCCCACCGACTCTATACACGATGTGATTGGCCCGACAAGAGTTTGGCGTTTACAGCTCAAAAGTGAATTGAGAGTTGCTAGACGACACTCACGGCAGATTAGATTTGCTGCCGCTAGGGTGCGTCTAGATTTCTAGGCTAAAAGGTCCACTGAAGTGATTTATAACGCGCCGCATTATTCAATGTGTTGACATGATTTCCCCTAAAATGGCTCCAGCTGTTAGCAGCTCCTCCCCTTTTTTGAAACAGCCAATAGAGTCTCGTTAATAATATCACAGTTTGACTAGAGCGGACCTTTCTCTGTTTGGTAAAGCCAGTTTCCTCTAACATCGTTTATCATAATCTCCTCCACATCGCCTTGAAATGCAGCATTCTGTGCAGAATTCAGATGGGTCGATATGTTTGTTGTCTGCGCCGACTCACGCATATGATCCGCGCTGCGCTCTCGTGTCTGTAGTCTAGATTTAGACCAGAGCCGTTGGTGTGTGTGTGTGTGCGCTGCTGCGGTGAAAACGTACTTTATTCGCCTCAAATGAAAGCATATTTACACTGAATGGTTTGGTTTCCTATCAGGCATATAGTGTGCGATGTGCCTTTCACCATGTAGAAATTAGTAAATGTGTGTTAACAACTGACCGATTTCAGCAGCAGCTTCAGCAGTGTAGGGGGCGGGCTTTAGATTCTAGAGAGCATTTTGATTGGACAGAAGATTTGACGAGAAGGTGAAGTCTGCGGTGATGTCATTAAAATCTGAGATTCGTTTTAACGGAAGTAGGAGACTGTACATTTTGAATGCTTAGATCTCCTAAATGCAAATTTTGGCATTTTTTTGGAACATACCAGCTTATTCATAACTTTGAGGCTAACACAGACATACTAAGAGCTAAAAAAAAAAAAGTGCAAGTAAATGTAGTTCTGTTTGACCCAGGGTTATTATATTTAACTAAAACTAAAACCAAAAGCATTAAATAAAATGAATATAAAATATACAAAACTTACGCTTATCTCATTTCTGCTAGTTGCCAAAGCATTGTTTATTATTTTAATTTAGCTTAACTTGATTCTCAAAATGACTGAAACTGAAATAAAAAATTATAAAAAGACTATATAGACAAAACTGAAACTAATTATCAGAAACAAGTAAGTCTCAATGAGTGAGTCATTGAATCATTCATTCAAGAGATTTGTTTAAAAACACTGATTCATCCAGTGATAAAACAAGTAGAGTTTCTTTATGAGTGAGTCATTGAATCATTCATCCAAGATATTCATTCATAAACACCGATTCATTCAGTATTGAAACAAGTGAAGTATTCATTAGTAAGTCATTGAATCAATAATTTAAGAGATTTGTTAAAAAAGTTGATTCATCCAGGAATAAAACAAGTAAAGTCTTTGCGAGTCATTGAATCATTCATTTAAAGGGGGGGGGGGGGGGTGAAACACTCAGTTTCAGTCAATCTCATGTCAATCTTGAGTACCTATAGAGTAGTATTGCATCCTTCATATCTCCGAAAAGTCTTTAGTTTTATCATATTTATAAAAGAAATATGGGCTGTACCGAGTCTTTCCGGAAAAAACCGAGCGCCTGGAGGCGTATCGAGTGGGCGGAGCTAAAGAATGATGAGCGCGCACAAAGCGGTGACGTCCTCAAGCGTGGAGAAACCCATCGCTATCTCAGCTAATACAGATAATGATCCACAATCAAATCTGAGGGAGAAATAAATTGAACAGGAGAAACGGCAACATCAGGATGTCCGTCTCTGTGGTATATACTGTATTTAGGGGCCTTTGTGTGCAGTTTATGAGGACATGATTCGGTTTATGGACTATTGTATGTGACTAAACCTTAGAGGTAGCAAGCAAAACGGTTTTGCACGTCAGAGTCAGACTAGTGTAACGCTATACAGAGAACAACAATGGAGTAACCGTTAGCGCATTTGAATGACGAAGCACGCGATCGTGTCGTTTACTGATGTTTACTCACGCGACGAGCCAATAGCAGAGACATCTGAAGCAGTTTTACTCACCGGCTGCTTCCAAAGCTGGACCGAACCATTTATCGCTGGGACCGCTCCGTCAAAAACACACTTCTTTGGTATGATTTGGTGAAGTCCTGTGACAGCAGTGACCGTGGAAATCCACTTTGCGACGCGACTGAAGCGATGCCTTGAAGCTTCCCGTCATTTCTGCGTTCAAATCGGTTCAAATGCAGCGCTGCCTTCCCAGAATGCTGTGCTGAAGCGTTGAAGTCGCTCGACGTCACCCATAGGAATAAAGTGGAGCGTGGCGCGACATAAGTGTTCACGGACGACTGGATCTGCACCTGAGAGACTGTTTACGGCGTGCATTTCCTCTCTCTCACTCTAGTCACGCGCGCGCACCCTACCGGGAGAAGAGCCCGTACGGCCCATACAAGGACCTTCCGCTCTATTAACGTCAAGCCGACCCATACTCGAAAAAAACTCTCCGAAACTTGTGAGAAACCGGAAGGAGTATTTTTAACACAGAAATACTCCATCAAACGTCCAACATTAGTTTTTGAAACTTTGTCTATGTTTAGGATGGGAATCCAACTCTTTAACAGTGTAAAAAGCTCAGTATGCATGAAACAGCATTTCACCCCCCCCCCCCCCCCCAAGAGATTTGTTTAAAAACGCTGATTCATCCAGTGATAAAACAAGTAGAGTTTCTTTATGAGTGAGTCATTGAATCATTCATCCAAGATATTCGTTCATGAACACTGATTCATCCAGTAATGAAACAAATGAATTCTTTATGAGTGAGTTATTGAATCATTCATTCAAGAGATTCATTCAAAAACACTGATTCATCTAGTAATGAAACAAGTGAATTATTTGTGAGTGACAAAGAATCAATGCATTAGACCACCCCAAGTTTTTGATCAAATCTCCATTTCATGAGCAGTCTGTAGATTAAGTTCTACATGATGACTGTAGCTGCAGGTTTGATGCAGTAAAGCCTTTAGACTAAACTCAGAGCAGATTAAAACGGTATTATTACACGGCTCTGTGAATACTTGATTCTGATTGGTCAATCGCGCATTCCAGTGGTGTTATTTCCAGATAACACACCGCTCATACGGGTACTACGAGTTATCTTGACCGGTACTACTTCTGTGCTTAACGCTAAATACTTAAAACAATGGAAGACTTCAAGGCGGGTTTCCTTTATAACGTTTATAACATGGATATTTTTCTGACACAAACGCATCGATTGGAATCAGAAGGCTCTATTAACCCATCGGAGTCGTGTGGAGCACGTTATTTGACGGACAGCTGCATTTTTTATGGACTTCAAAAACAGCTCCAACTACTGCTGGGATTAACGTTAGCCTGGACTTTTTAAATATAACTCTGATTGTATTTGTCTGACAGAAGAATGTCATAAACACCTATAATGACCTGAGGGTGAGTAAATCAGAGGCTTGGTTTCATTTTTGGGTGAACTAACCCTTTCAGCATTCATCCTCAACATTTAGCAGCGATAGATAAAGGCTTAAAGCAGTCTGGAACTGTTTTTCTTCGCGGAAGCTTTGTGTAAGAGCTAATAAAATATTTAATCTCAAGACAATATTTAGTGTGTAATTTATTTGAGACTAGTAGCCGTGTAATAAGCGGGATAATGTCCACCCAGCCGGTTGTTATCGCAGAATAAACCCCTTCAGAGTGACGCTCCGCTTCGCCTCGGGGTCCTGATCACTCTGTCAAGGTTTATTCTGTGATCGACCGGCGGGGTTTACATTATCCCTTACTTATTCCCATTGGCGCATCCACTCTCTCTCACCAGCTGCTCAACACACTCCAGACCAGCAACACCTAACCTTCAGCGAGGAAATCTGCTCAACATATGCAGAGCTAAAGCACAACAGCACACGCTCTAATCAAAAGCCTTTCCGTGATGATCCAGGATGAGGACAGTCATATATCAGGCCGTCCGGTGGAGTGGATGTGTTTGAGAGCTTGACCTTGCGTACCGAAGCAATAAAGGCTGTGTGAGTCTAGACCGAGAAGAGGCCGGCGGTCCTTGGTGGCTCATTGTTGATGAGCCGCTGTTTTTTATCTCCTCTGTGTTCTCTGCGACGGCTTCAGTAATCACTCAAAAAGCTACAAAGAGGCGGTAGTCTCCTCTACAGTGACCCCTGTGATAGCTCCACCAAATCCCCAATGATGGAGCATCCAGAGCGCTATGAGACAAATAATGAGACGAGCTTCCTGTCGAGGTCAGGATATCGCTGGTAAGCCTTAAATATCGAAATATTTTCAAAAAATATATTCGAAAGCATAAAAAATGAAAAAAGTTGATAAAATAAATAAATACATACAATAATAATAATAATAATAATAATAATAATAATTAAACATAAATAAATAAATAATATCTAATACATTATATATTAATATTTTCCAGTCTGCACTACCAAGTGACTGAACACATCTACATTTTTCAGTTGGGCGAACTGAATTTCTGTTAATTAAATCGCATCAATTCACAGAATTTCAATTCGGCCAAAAAATAATAAATAAATAAAAATCAAATGACTTCTAAATCAATATATATCTGTGTGTGTGTGTGTGTGTGTGTGTGTGTGTGTGTGTGTGTGTGTGTGTGTGTGTGTGTGTGTGTGTGTGTGTGTGTGTGTGTGTGTGTGTGTGTGTGTGTGTGTGTGTGTGTGTGTGTTAAATATTAATTTTGCATTATTGAATTAATTATTAGATTAGTCCCTTGGAAATTTTTAATTGGAGACTTTTTTTTCTTTCTTTTTTTTTACAGTGTGTGATATTTAAATATTAAATTTTCCAGACTTTGATGACATAAAAAAAATAAAAAAAATAAACAAAAGCTAAATAAATACCTACCTACAGTGACAAACGAACAAAATAAATAAATAAAAGCTAAAATATAACATCTACATATTTTTCAGTTTTTGAGGATGTTCAAAAGCAAATGCAAGACAAAAGTATTAATAACATAAACATAATATCTAAATAATTTTAAACCTTTGATGGCATTAAAAAACAAAAAATATTAGACATTAAATTAATAATGGCTAAAACATAATATTTTAATATTTGCAGTCTTTGATAATATAATATCTTTGATATATTAAAAATAAATAAACACTATTTACTGTTTTTGATGGTATCCAAAAACATTTAAAAAAAGTTTAATAAATAAATACTAACAAACTAGTAAAATAAATAAATAATTACAGAATATAATATCTACATATTTTCCAGTATTTGATCAAATTCAAAAACAAAAAAAAAATAACTAACAACTATCTAAATAGATAAATAATAGCTAAAATATATCTAAATATTTTCCAGTCTTTGATCAAATTCAAAAACATACAATAAAAAATAACTAATAATTATCTCAATAACTAAATAATAGCTAAAATATAATTTCTAAATATGTTCCAGTCTTTGATCACATTCAAAAGCATAATTCAAAAAACAAAATTAAATAAATAACAACTATCTAAATAAATAATAGCTAAATTATAGTTTCTAAATTTGTACCAGTCTTTGATTAAAATTACAAAACATGAAAAAGTTAAATAAGTAACGACTATCTAAATAAATAAATAAATATAATATATCTAAATATTTTCCAGTCCACTCTAAAAATGTTGGGTTAAAAACAACTCAAGTTGGGTTGAAAATGGACAAACCCTGATATTGGGTTGTTTGAACCCAGTGAATGTACCCATTCAAACAACCCAATATCAGGGTTTGTCCATTTTCAACCCAACTTGAGTTGTTTTTAACCCAGCTTTCTTTAGAGTGGATTTTCTGATATTCAAAAACATAAATATTTCAATAACAGAATAAAGTGTTAATGACTGGTCAAATTGTGTGTTGCTACATTTTCAGCTGCTGGATGATAAAACCAGTGAAAACAACCCAGGGACACACACACAACTTACATTAACTACACACTCCAATCACTGGAGGCATGTTCAGGAAGAGCCGATTTGTGGATATCAATCAAACCATATCATCTTTTTCACTTCTATACACTCTAAAAAATGCTGGGTTAAAAACAACCCAAGTTGGGTTGAAAATGGACTAATTGGTAAATGGATGGTAAATGGACTGCATTTATATAGCGCTTTTATCCAAAGCGCTTTACATTTTGCCTCACATTCACCCATTCATACACCGACGGCGATGTCAGCCATGTAAGGCACCATCCAGCTCGTCGGGAGCAGCTGGGGTTAGGTGTCTTGCTCATGGACACTTCGACACTTGGTCAGGTGGAACCGGGGATTGAACCACCAACCTTCTGGTTTGTAGACAACCTACATGAACCACTGAGCCACTGCCGCCCCGGGTAATTGGGTTGTTTTAACTTAACGGTTGAGTTGTTTTAACCCCGCAATTGGGTTAAATGTTGCTTAAGACAACCCAATTGCTGGGGTAAAACAACCCAATCACTGTGTTAAAACAACCCAATTGCTGGGTTTTTACTCCAGCATTTTTTAGAGTGTAGGCTTAAATGAGACTCGCTGTGGATGCAAAGTCGGGCAAAACTATATTCTACCAGCCAAATCTGTGAAAACATTAAATATACAGTTCATTACAATAAATACAGAGCAGAACCAGAAACATGCCATGATTAATTCTGGCATTCCAATTAAAAGCGAAACAATCTGTCCATCCGTCGGCCTCAAACGCGTGCGGTTCGTTCAGACGGCAGACTGACTGCAGCTTCACCTCTCTCAGGTGTGAATGTGCTGCGATGCAGGCGCTAATGTGTGTGTGTGTGTAATACTCAACGGTACCAGAGTATAATGTCAGACTAAATTAAACCATATTCCTGGCTTGCCTCATTGTCTCTCCTTATGGAGGACTCTCCTTCCCAAAATCACACACACACACACACACACACACACACACACGCACACACACACACACACCAGCTGGGAATGTTCAAAAGTGTGGCTCCCAAAAGCCCAATGCAATTGCCCTGTTATTGTCCATTCATATGCCACTTGAGTGTGTGTGTGTGTGTGTGTGTGGGGGGGGGGGTGACTGGTAAACCAAAGTGTCCCCACTGTAAGACTGAAAAAACTAGTATATGCCGAAATGTCTGAATGAAGAACAAAGACTCTCTGAGAAAATAAGGAAATTAACATCTGAACTGTCCCTCACACACCACTGGAGACGCAAGTCTCACCTCACTATCAGCTAATCTACATCTTTCCCTATTGACTCCCTCTCCCCCAATTCATTCCCTCTCTCATGCTGAGATCACTGAAAATGCATCCAGAATCTCTATATTACAATGTCAATCCACACGATCGAGTATCATATGTGTTTGATATCGTTTGAAATGTCTCAGTGCGACTGGTACAAATATCTCAACTCCACAGAAGTAAACTAGAACATCATGAATGTTTTAAGGGTTTAAAGATATCTTGTCTTAGTTTGGTGGGTGTGGCTTTCAGCCATTTGGCCTTTACATCAATACAAGTCTTGATCAATGCAAATTCTCATTGTGCACTCGTGTTTACATTTGAAAGAGTTTGTGCATTTGTTTCTGGGTATTTAAGGAAATGTTGCAAAGAGCTCAGGGCTTGACACTTTAAACCGGTCAGCCCGTAATGCTGGATGTCTCTCAAGATAGCCAGCATTATGTAGTTTTCAGAAGTCAGGTATACATTTCATTCTTTACTTCAGACTATTTGATGTTATGGATTACCTTTGAATTGACTATGTAATTGGCTTTATACATTTACCTGACTGTTAAATAAATTGTTACACTTTGATGGATTCTGACTTGCTCTGGAATTATTCAGGTTGGGTATAATTTCAACAAAGGATTAAACGGAATAATTAAATGTGTACGTAAACTATTAAAAATGAATGACCAAATAACCAATTGGCATTCTAACCCAAATTCTAAATTATCATTAAATGGAGTCAGATAACGAGGAATTGGAATAAAATCCCCTTTTCCCCGCTGAAAAGACGAACGCGCAGCGAACTTCACCCGCCGATCGTTAGCCTCCATTGGGACGATTTGGGCGGCCTTACACCACAAAGATATTGGAATATAATATAATATCGGAAATCCTTGTCCTTGCGGGGACATTTTTTGGTCCCCTAGAGAAAAACATCTTATCAATCATCTAAGAGATGTTTTTTGAAACTGTAAAAATGCAGAACATTTCCTGTAATGGGCAGGTTTAGTGTGTTAGTGTGTTAGTGTGTGTGTAAGTGTGTGTGTGTAAGTGTGTGTGTGTAAGTGTGTGTGTGTAAGTGTGTGTAAGTGTGTGTAAGTGTGTGTAAGTGTGTGTAAGTGTGTGTAAGTGTGTGTAAGTGTGTGTGTGTGTGTGTGTGTGTGTGTGTGTCTCTTTGCTCCAAACCCCACCTAGACAGCATTGTAAGGCATCTTTTAAACTACAAGTTCAAAGACAAATTCTTCATCAACGTTTCAGTTCTGAATTTCAAAAAATAGCCTTTACCTCAATGTACTGTTAAAATCTGCTATGCACATCGGCAGCAACTGCAGATAATATAATAATATATAGCTCACACTCTACTGGCATCAATTGTGCGCAGAGAGAAACTATTTGTTGCCTATGCAGAGTTTATTTGAGGTTCAACCCAGTTAAGATGCAGTTTTATAAAGCGGCTCCCTATGTAGGCAGAAACAGCACGGCGGCGCACCGGGTTCTGGAGCAGAGCGAGTGAAAGTGGAGAAAATGTGGAAATTATTAGAAGAAATAAGAGCATCCCTGCTGTGAGTGTGTGTGTGTGCATGTGCATGTGCGTGTGCGTGTGTGTGTTTCTTCAACAACACTTGCAATAATAATTCCTGAAAAAAACATGCTTTACACTAATTTTCCTCTCTCTCGTACAACATGGCAGTGAAGGCAGGAAGAAAATTATTTTCAAACCATCAGCTGGATCTGCAGTCTCACCTCTCGCCGCGGGACAGAGAGCAGGATACAGCGGGTACATCAATCAGGGATAAACAAAAGGCTAGATACATCTCACTAAAATCACGAGACGGAAGCATTCAACACAAATAAACAGCATCCTTAAAGGGTAAGTTCACCCAAAACTCATTAATTCCTCCTGTGGTTGGCCAGCCGTCAGACCTCCGCTCATCTTCACACACAGATGAAGATATTAGTGTTGAAAACTGCTGAGATCACATGACTTTGGCGATTCGAATCATGAATTGATTCACTGATTTATAACGTTTGAAACTTTGTAACGACGTCTTTAGTGCCTTTATGGGTCTTGAGAGAGGAAATGACATTGGTGTCAATGAAGGCCTTTCTGAGCCATCGGATTTCAACACTAATATCTTCATCTGTGTGTGAAGATGAACGGAGGTCTTACAGGTGTCCGACGACATTTGGATAAGTAATTAATGACAGATTTTTCATTTTTGGGTGAACTAACCCTTTAAATACAAAAATCACTGTTTAACCGTTAGTTCACCCAGTAATGTAAACTCTGTCATTAATTCCTCCTGTGGTTGGCCAGCCGTCAGACCTCCGCTCATCTTCACACACAGATGAAGATATTAGTGTTGAAATCCGATGGCTCAGAAAGGCCTTCATTGACACCAATGTCATTTCCTCTCTCAAGACCCATAAAGGCACTAAAGACGTCGTTACAAAGCCCATCTCACTACAGCGGCTCTACACTCTCAGAAAAAAAGGTACAGCGCTGTCACTGGGGCGGTACCCTAAGGTAAAAAAGGGTAAAAGGTCCATCTTTGTACCTTACTCACCCCTGCATGGTACATACTAGTACCTTAAAAGGTACATACAGTGCCTTGCGAAAGTATTCGGCCCCCTTGAACTTTGCGACCTTTTGCCACATTTCAGGCTTCAAACATAATAATATGAAACTGTAATTTTTTGTAAAGAAACAACAACAAGTGGGACACAATCATGAAGTGGAACGAAATGTATTGGATAGTTCAAACTTTTTTAACAAATCAAAAACTGAAATATTGGGCGTGCAAAATTATTCTGTGTGAAGATGAACGGAGG
>NC_090188.1:2635040-2637540 GCF_024679245.1 Pseudorasbora parva
CGCAGACACACACGCACGCAGACACACACGCACGCAGACACACACGCACGCAGACACACACGCACGCAGACACACACGCACGCAGACACGCACGCAGACCAACACACGCTGTCACATAGGGCTGGGCAAATAAAATTTATTTTTCGATTAATCGGTTTTTAAAATCTGGT
The DNA here is from genome assembly GCF_024679245.1 of Pseudorasbora parva. NCBI lineage: Eukaryota > Metazoa > Chordata > Actinopteri > Cypriniformes > Gobionidae > Pseudorasbora > Pseudorasbora parva. The sequence goes on from NC_090188.1 coordinate 2,635,211, forward strand.
CGATTCAGAATCGATTCTCAAAGGCCACAAAGCGATTTTTTTCAATATTTATTTCCTCTAACATTGAACATAAGATTAACGTAAATCTAATTACTAGTCTTCTCCACTAGGTGTCACCCATTTGCCTTGCGTGATCTTACAAAGGAGTAAGAGGCGCACATCATTTATCCATTCAGTGTTTAAATGGCAGCTTCCGGTGCGTTGTCGCCTTTATAAAGCTGTGGTGAAATGCTGTAGTAATACTAAAAATCTGCGGAACCATTTGATGTGACAACACACACACAGCCGAGCGCACAACCGCTAAAAATAATCACACACACGCGAATGCCTGCCTTGCATTAGGATCAAACTTGAGCAGTCACTTAAGCACGTACGTTAGCCATTATAGACATATTCAAATTATAGTCCATATACAGCGCAGGATCAATAATTCAAAGCCTAATAGCTTATATTGTAAACAGATTTCCTCAAATAATAGTTAGTCCACAGTCAACTTAAGTCAGCACCTTAAGGTATTGTTGTCTGTTACCACGACAACTACCCAACCATAGACTAAAAAAATAATGAACGCATTTCTCATGTATGAAAAGTAAATGCACACGAGCGGCAAAATCGCAAGAAAAGCTTGTCGTGTACTGAAAATTGCTATTAAAAAAATCATCCAATATCCTAGCTTTTTATGTTTTAGAATAAATATATCAAAACATCCATAAAATACTTCTCATATAAAAAAAATGTAAATAAAGTTGCATCAAAATTGTATTTAACAATTGTATGGATTTGAAATATAGAGATGCGTTCTGTTTTAATGTACTCAGGTGTACCTAAAATAAAAAGTTTAACATACATGATTGTGGCTCTTCATTTCTTTTTAATTACCCATTTATGTTCACTGTTCTTTTTTATAAATACCTGTAGTATTTGTATTGAATCTATATTCATTTGAGTTGAATCGAGAATCCAAAATCGAATCGAAATCAAAAATCGAATCGAGAACCGAAATCGAATCGAAATGGAACATCTGAATTGATATCCAGCCCTACTGTCACACACAGACACACAAACACACAGACAAACACACACAGACAAACACACACAGACACACACAGACAAACACACACAGACAAACACACACAGACACACACAGACAAACACACACAGACAAACACACACAGACACGATTCACTGGACATTAAACAGTTCATAAACTACTGAAGCTTAAATCAAAGACTATATTAATATATATTTCTGTTTTAATGTTCTGATACTCTCTGCTAGGTTCTGTATGGTCCATATTTAACCCAAACATGGATTGATGTGAAATAGTTTCCATTTCTGTAAAGCTCTAAAGTTTCATATTTCAAAATGAAAAAGCTTATACAACAAGCCTCACAATGAACAATAAGCATCTTATGAATCTCTCCTACAGGAACAGAATGAGCTAATCGCTTTCCGGGAACTTTTCCCACCGCAAACTCAAAATAAAGTCCTTGAATGAAAGTGTGTGGCGTTCAGAAAGCGTACGCGCTCCTGAAGACGGATAGAAGTCGATCCTCCTGAGAGCTCAAACTGAGTCCCTGAAGAGCCGCGTCACACTCAACCTTTCCTCTCATCGAGTTATCCTCGCTAAATGGACCTCGCAACACAATTAAGAGGCTTTTTAATTTCACAGAGGCGTCTCGTGGGAAACATCCTCAACACCTTTCAATCCGTCAGGACAGCTGCTGAAGACGAGCTGCACTCCCACGACTTCAGTCAAAGAGACAAGAGCATCCTCACAGTCACGCAACCGGCGCAATAAAAGCCTATATTATTATTATTATTATTATGTTCAAGTCTTACTGATTAGGCAATATATATAAATAATGTTTTGAGAAAATAAGGCAAGAGAAAAATAAATAAAGAGAAATACTAAAATTTGATAAGTACTGGTGATTTTAACTAATAATGGAAAAGAACGTGTACACACACACACACTTACTCTCACACATATGCACACACACACACACACTTACTCTCACACACGCGGACACACACTCTTATACACATGCAGACACAAACACGCATGCACGCGCACACACATACACTTTCTCTCGTACATGCACACACACACATGCTTCTCTCTCGCTCGCTCTCTCTCACACACACACACACACACACACACACACACACACACACACACACGTCTGGTTCACAATCTTTATGGGGACTTTCCATAGGTGTAATGGTTTTTTATACTGTACAAACTGTATTCTATCCCCCTACACTGCCCCTGCCCGTAAACTTACCCAACACACACACACAGCGACACACACACACACGCCCTCACT
>NC_090188.1:2642540-2672540 GCF_024679245.1 Pseudorasbora parva
ATTCATAACGGTTTGAAGCTTTTTTTTTTTTAAATCGGCCATCACTATATAAGTCGTTATTTAGGTCAAAATTACACTGATCAAGCATGACTATGACCAGGTGAATAACACTGCTGATCTCTTCATCACGGCTCCTGTTAGTGGGTGGGATATATTAGGCAGCAAGTGAACATTTAGTCCTCAAAGTTGATGTGTTAGAAGCAGGAAAAATGGGCAAGCGTAAGGATTTGAGCGAGTTTGACGAGGGCCAGATTGTGACGGCTAGACGACTGGGTCAGAGCATCTCCAAAACTGCAGCTCTTGTGGGCTGTTCCCGGTCTGCAGTGGTCAGTATCTATCAAAAGTGCTCCAAGGAAGGACCAGTGGAGAACCGGCCACAGGGTCATGGGCGGCCAAGGCTCATTGATGCACGTGGGGAGCGAAGGCTGGCCCGTGGGGTCCGATCAAACAGACGAGCTACTGGAGCTCAAACTGCTCCAGTACATGTGCATCAAAGAGCCTTGGCCGCCCATGACCCTGTCGTCGTTTCACCGCTGCTCCTTCCTTTCCTCTAAAGGCCTCTAAATGATCAACATGATATTTGCACACAATGTTACATATTTTCTATGTAAGTATTTGCTATACTGTTATAAAGATCACACTGAGCACAGCAATATGCTGATAACTATCAAAAATCAGTTTATTGATATAAACCTAATTCGGTAACACTCTTTTACATGTAGTTACTGTAGTAATAGCTATAAATTGTGCATAATTACATGCAACTAACCCTAAACCAACCTCTATTCCTAACCTTAGCCCTATAGGTAGTACATGTAGTTAATTATTACAAGTAATATTAAAGAAGACATACTATGCCCCTTTTCACAAGTTGTAATATAAATGTCTGTGACGTTTCAGGTCAAAATACCCCACCCCCACAGATTATTTATTATAGCTTGTCAAATTTGCCCCTATTTGGGTGTGAGCAAAAAATGTGTCGTTTTTGTGTGTGTCCCTTTAAATGCAAATGAGCTGTTGCTTTGGATACTCTGAAAAGCTCTGGATAGCTTTGGATACTCTGAAAAGCTCTGGATAGCTTTGGATACTCTGAAAAGCTCTGGATAGCTTTGGATACTCTGTCAACAACAAAACAGCCCAATCTCCTCAGCCAAAAGGTCAGAAATAACCAGTCGTGGAGTACAGACAGGTCAGGACACAGATGAGACACCCAGGAAGTGGTTGACACTTTTAGACGCATCTGGAAGTTTCTGAATGTTGAATAGGTTAAAAAAAAAGTCTGTCACCTGACCATATAATGCATTAAAAAAATGTGCATTTATGAATTAGGCAGACGGTGAGCGTTTTTGGGATCAAACTAACAACACTGCTCAAGTCTCTGTGAATACAGTCAGAGATGATGGTAACTTTAGCTATATCAGCCGTACAGTACTCTAGAAAGCTCATTCAGAAAGGAAATCTGCAAACATTCACAAAACATGAAGTGCCATCATTACTTGTTGTGGATATGAAGCCAAAGATATTGACCCATGCCTCAGAAACAACAACTTTGCAGTGTTGTACTGACCCTCGTTGGTGAAGTAGTCAAACGTAAAATGATTTGAATAATCATTTAAATATATAATATTTTACCAAAATTCTTCAACACATTCCCTTCACAAATGAAATTCAACCACGGTGACCTCAGTGGCTTGGATGTAGAGAGTCTGTGAGACTCGTATGTTCAACAACAGAACATCTGTGATGTTTTTTAGCGCAGACATTGTAATACTCGAGCGCTAACACAGCGAGTAAACAGAAATGGCGTCTGTGCTTCTCACTCAGGGGCGTGTCTCTGCTGAACGAGCCAATCATCAACAGTCATGGGTGGGGCTTCCCTACTCTTATGGAGGAGTAAAGGGAAATATGAAAGCACGTTATTTGTTGGGGATTATAAAAAAGTATTGGGTGTATTTTTACCATTATATGCTGGTTGTTAACACACTGTGGACACACATCTATGTTCCAACACCTTATGAAAGTGCATTTTGCATAATAGGTCCCCTATAATTATGATACAGTACTTAAATGCATAACTACACTAAAATTGTAAAATAAAGATTTACATGCAAATAAAAATGTAAGCATCCATGTATTTCGCTTTGTTTATTATGCGAGTTGTGATGTTAAATAAGTTCAAGAGTTTTCAAGAGTTTTATTTGTCACATACACAGTTATACAGAATACAACCGGCAGTGAAATGTTAAATAAAACATTGAAGTGAGTTGAAATGCATTCTCTTCTCGTATTTGAAGTTTCTAACACTCATCCTTTGGTTACAGAGGTCAAGAAAAAGTCAAGAGTTCGCAATACATTTATCCAAAGCACTCACGCGGGTTGGATGCGCCTAAATCAACCGTATAAGAACGCCTTCCTGTCACATATCACACGTGTACATGCTGGTAATCAAATATACTTACACTAAAGGATAAAAATCGACTGGTTTACTCTTAAAGGGATAGTTCACTTTAAAATGAAATGAAAATTCTGTCATCCGTTACACACCCTCAAGTTGTTTCAAACCCGTATGAATTTCTCTCTTCAGCTGAACACAAGGGAAGATATTTTGAGGAATTCAGTAACCAATCAGTTAACTGGAGCCATTGACTTCCATAATATTTATTTTTTCCTATTATGTAAGTCAATGGCTCCAGTTAAAGGTGCACTATGCAACTTTCTGTCCACTGGAGGGCGCCTATTCTAAACAAAGGCGTAGTTTGATGACGCCAAGTGTGAGCGCAGCATCTTGGGACATGTGGTCTTCTCATCACAGCCGGTGGAGAATAGGACTCTCGTTACTGTAGTGTGAAGCAGAGCAGGACCGAGTGTTGAGGAGCTGAGCACGGCCGCTGGAGAGATTGTTACACACACACACACACGGCTCACCAGCACCGGGACTTTTATTATGACGGGACACAGTCGCCGGGTGCTCGCACTTCTGCTTTTTCCGGTCAGGTAATGCAGCTCTGTTTATCATATCAGATACATTTAAGTGTGTTTAAAATGATGTTATGACGTTACTCTGTGCGTTCCCCCGGCGCTGCTGTGACATGTTCACACTGCTAAGAGTAAAGCGCTTCTGCAGAATAAAACCGAGGGTAGCGCAGATGTGACGCGATTGACAGGCGACTCGCTCAGACGCTATGCTGACACGTCCCGGTCCTTCGTTAAAATAGCAATTTTCTCACAATTTACAAATAGTTGGAAACATTTGGGATATTGTAAGAACTCAACTGAACAAAATGTATAACACTGTATTTTACTGCAAAAATACTACATAGTGCACAATCTTCAAAATATCTTCCCTTGTTTTCAGCTGAAGAAAGAAATTCATACAGTCATCGATTTACATTAAGCAATAAGAACTGCATCTTACATTTCGTCAATATAAATATCAGCATTTGTATCATTAGTTTGGGTCTCTTGATTTTTCCTCCATATTCTCACTATATCAGACTATACAAGCCTGATGCATCAAATATGATACGCAACTCAAAAACTATAAACCCAACAGATTCTCCAAACCTTGACATGCTCCCTGCTCTTCCCCGTCACACATGCATCTTAAAGCAGTGATTTGTGCCTTCAAACGTGTCAGACATTGACACTGAGAGTGGCAGGACGGGTCTGTCCCATCTCGTGTGAAGTGGGCTTTTGACAAGATCGTGCAAATGAATAAAAGGGCACGACTCTGGGTTCAGAGATGAGGAAGTGATGGTTTCAGACGAGGCTTCACGCTGTCCATCATCCAATAACCTTTTGCTGTGCATTTGACTCATGTGTCTGGTACAGCAGTGCATACAAATCTGCGGAAATCACACTTAGACTATATGAATGTCATTGCATTAGTATAGACTGCCCACACACACTTTTAAAGCAAAACATAAATCACAAAAATTTTGAAGTCAGCATGCAATTTGCAAACCTTTTAACTTCAGTAATCGGATGCATTTCCAAGTGAAACGGGAGATTCAATGAGAGAAATAATAGTGTGGGATTTTATTTAATCCATTAGGAATTGCTTGGATCGTGAAAATGTCTGGTAAATATCATAATAGACTCTGGGGTCAGCTGAAAAGGATCTTCCCTTTAATTAGACAATCATGATGAAACCATGTTTCAATCTTAATCCTTATACAAAAAAATTCATGAAGAAATGCTCCTTTTTGATTTTATGTTGATTTTAAAAGACAACAGTCATCATAAACACAACCTAATGTGTATTTTTCCATCTCTCATCCTAAATAATATGCTGCCAAATATGCCTACATGACTAATATAAATTGACCAGTCATAACATTATGACCAACTAATTATGTTGGTCCTCCTTTTGCTGGCCTGTCGAGGCATAGACCCCTGCAGGTGTGCTGTGGGATCTGGCACCAAGATGTTAGCAGCAGATCCTTTAAGTCCTGTAAGTTCCGAGGTAGAGTCTCCTTGGATCGGACTTGTTTGTTCAGCTCATCTCACTGATGCTCGATAGGATTGAGATCTGGGGAATTTGGAGGCAGAGTCAATGCTTGGTGTCAGGAGCATTATCCTGCTGGAAGAGCCACAGCCACCAGAATACCGTTTCCATGAAAGGCTGAACATGGTCTCAGCAATGCTTAGGTAGGTGGAGCGTGTCAAAGTAACATCCACATGGATGGAGGACCCAAGGTTTCCCAGCAGAACATTGGCCAAAGCAAACCTGCCGGCTGGCCTTCTTCCCATAGTGCATCCTGGGGCCATGAATGAATGAATGAGGCATTTATATAGCGCTTTCAAATGTACTACTGTACACCCAAAGCGCTTCACACTCATGTCAGGGGTCTCTCCTCAACCACCACCAGTGTGCAGCTCCACTGGGATGATGCGACGGCAGCAGCCACAGTACAACGGCGCCAGTGCGCTCACCACACACCAGCGATAGGTGGAGAGGAGAGAGGGTGATAGAGCCAATTCAGTGGATGGAGATTATTAGGAGGCCATGATTGGTAAGGGCCAATCGAGGGAATTTGGCCAGGACACATCGGGGTTACACCCCTACTCTTTTACGAGAAGTGCAATGGGATTTTTAACGACCACAGAGAGTCAGGACCTCGGTTTAACGTCTCATCCGAAGGACGGATTATGGCCATGTGTTCCCCAGGTAAGCCACACACACACACATCCGGACATCCACGTGAAGTGAAAGAACATGTGATTCCTTTAGACCAGGCCACCTTCTTCCATTGCTCTGTAGTCCAGTTCTGATGCTCACCTTTCTATCAGAAGCAGCATTAACTTCTGGAGCAGTTTGAGCTCCAGTAGCTCGTCTGTTTGATCGGACCCCACGGGCCAGCCTTCGCTCCCCACGTGCATCAATGAGCCTTGGCCGCCCATGACCCTGTGGCCGGTTCTCCACTGGTCCTTCCTTGGAGCACTTTTGATAGATACTGACCACTGCAGACCGGGAACAGCCCACAAGAGCTGCAGTTTTGGAGATGCTCTGACCCAGTCGTCTAGCCGTCACAATCTGGCCAAACTCGCTCAAATCCTTACGCTTGCCCATTTCTCCTGCTTCTAACACATCAACTCTGAGGACTAAATGTTCACTTGCTGCCTAATATATCCCACCCACTAACAGGAGCCGTGATGAAGAGATCAGTGTTATTCACTTCACCGGTGTTTCACATTATTGTTCCTGATCAGTTTATAAAGTGTAATTTATTCCTGTTATCAAAGCTGAATTTTTTGCATCAGTACAGTCACATGATCCTTCAGAAATCATTCCAATATGTTGATTTGCTGCTCAAGAAACATTTATGATTATTATCAGTGTTGAAAACAATTGTGCTGCTTCATACATGCAATTTATTTTTTAGGATTCATTGATGAATAGAAAGTTGAAAAGAACTGCATTTTATTGTTTATCATGGGAACTGACTTCACACATCCAGTAAAAGCCACGCAAACACAAGATGCTTTGCAAATACAGACACTGACATCCACATTAAGCGACAACCCAAACAAGCTTCTGTTTGCCGAATATTTTGTAAAGTGTGTTTGTGCTCCTTTCTTTCCTTTTACATTAAAACGCAATTGCTTTGATATTTTGCCCCTAATGCTGTGACATTCAGACATTCATGGCAAATGTGACTTCTTGATGACTCTATACTTTCTGTCCTGTCGGTGTGTTTGGTTTTAAGGGGACAGGGTCGGCCCGCAGCATGGGCGGAATAGGCAAATGCTAGGGGTGCCAAAATGAGCGATTTTACAAGTTTTATTACTGGTACTATTTTATCAATATTCATTCAAAATATTACCAAAAAAATAAACTTAAAGGAACTGTATGTAAGAAATGTATTTTAATTAATCATAAATGGCCTTGATATGTCGCTAGACATTAAGAAATCATGTTCATTTCAAACACTTCTATCACTGACAACAGTAGTCCGGCCAGGATATTTTCATTTAAAAGTTGTTGCAGCCCTCATCTGATGTTGATGTTGTGTTTTGCCCTGAAGCGCCGCCCTCCACCTAATCGACCAATCACGAGTCAGTAGAGTTTGGGCATCTGGGTTGCCAAATCTGCTCGAGGTACCATAGGCGCAGATCAAGCCTGCAGCACCCCTCTCAGAAACTGAAGCTTTCGCGCCTCCATCGCCCCCCGGTGACCGGTCCCAGTATAGCCACCCCTCTGTTTTCTCGAATGGACGCGAGGCAAACAAAACAATAAAATTACACTTCAAATATTTTTTCCCCAAAGTTAGTTTAAGTCATTGAAGGCAGTTATCATCACGATGATTTCATTTCAAGTGTTCATTTTTAAAATAAGTTTAGTTTTAGTTAGTTATCTGATGCTATATAAACGGGGGGTGTGACGTCATGATTGACAGCTGAGACTGACGGCTTCTCTGAGTGAAGTTGTCACTGAGGCACTAACGGACCTTTTTCGGGATTTTTGGGAGCAGATTAGAGCTTTAGCTTTAATTTCTACATTTCCATAACTGTTTATTTCACACCAACATAATTAATTGTTCTGTATCTGTGAGAGAGTGGGCGGGCTTTTGATATCGCAGCTATACTTCCTGATCTCTACTGCGCAGACTCGGTCCCAAGATGTCAGCGCCGTGCAAGCCGTCTGAAAGCTTCAACTCTGCCAAGCGGAAACGGATGGTGTTGCATCGTCCATATTTTTTTATGGCCTATGCTGCAGATCTACAAGCATTCCTGCTGATCCTGCAGCCAATCTGGCAACCTCGAGTCAGGGGGAGACACCGCTCTACAGTCATCTGAAAGTGATTGCAGAACAAGTTTTTGCCACAATGTTACATACACTTCCTTTAACTAAGTCCACTGACTCTTCCCCCCAAAAGCTACCTGATTATTTATGACGGATGGCCGAATTCACAGTGTCAAAAAGCCCGAAGCCCTCTGAAGTAGGGAAGATGAGGGATAAAGGCAGAGGTAGTGATGTAATGAATGAACAGTTTGTCTAATTGCATAGTAAAATACAAATGTTCTGTAATTAATCCCAGTTATTTTTAAACTTTATGCAAGCAGCTGTTCTGGGTGCTCAGCTGTGTTTTTACTCTACAGTTGTGCAATTTTAAGGTGATATATAGCATTTTAAACTATATTTTCCGAAATTAGTAATGATATTCATATACAGGCTGATTTAAAATATCAAAACATTTTGTAAAAGGCACATTTAATATCTAAATTCCTCAGTTTAATTCTTGGTGAAAACATGAATGTGCATAGTTTAGTGGGGAGATTGCTGCCATCTACTGGAAAACAAACACTTTTGCAATTTCTCAATGAACAAGTTTGTGGATGAATGTTAGATGCAATTACTCTAGCTATTTGTGTTTAGGCTGTGAATGACGGAGTAGAATGGATTAGATTCAGGGTACAATTTTTAAAACACAACCAACATATAAAGCATCAACATGCATAACAAAAATAAAACCGTACCAACTTAGGCCCCGTCCACACGGAGACGCGGTTAGCTGTATATGTATAAACTCTGTACCGTATCAGCGTTTCGTCCACACGGATCCGGCGTTTTAGAAGCATGAATCCGATATTTTCTGAAACCGGGTCCCAAAGTGGATAAATCTGAAAACGACAATCTTCTGTTTTCGTGTGTGCAGCGAATCCGTGTATTTTCTGAAACAGCGATGTCCTCACACTACGTCCAGCACGGTGAAAGAGTTAAGGAATAAAACTACGGGCACTGGGCATGCGCACATCAATATCGCGTCACTTAATTACTGTATCTGCATTACTGTAAGGGTATGTTTAGGGTCGGGGTAGTTGTAGGCATTAATAAAACACATCTGTTAAGTAGCAAGGAGCTGTTAAGGAGTAAGGAGCACTCACCTCTGACCACTGCTATACCCCTTCTAGCCACAACTCTTCTTCTCCGTTTTTAGTGTATTTCTGTGGCAGAATTACAGCGCCACACACTGGCCTGGCATGCAAACTACATCGTTTTTAGTCGGTTTCGGTAATCTCGTGTGGACTAGTGATCGGCCGATATATTGGATTCACAATATTTTCCCGATATTTAAGCATTTTCCCATTATCGTGTATCGGTTTTGTAATATCGGATTTCCCGTTAAATGGCGCCGTACTAGATGAGATTGACTCTGTGTAAGAAAAAGAAACAAACCCGCGAATACATCATAGCTATTACAATTCCTGAGAATATTCAATCTTTAATCTATTAAACACATTAACCATTTAAAACTGTAGTCTAAAATAAATGCTTATATTTATGCTCATGGGGATTTGATAGACTCACTCTCATTTATGTTCTCCATTTGAAAATATTAGACTTTATAAATGTATTTTTGCCTGTTGTTAATATGGCTGCATTTATAAATAAAAAGGTGAAACAGCATTAATGTTAAAAAGACTGCACTGTTTTTTTTTAAATGCAAATTTTTTCAGACTATTTATTGATGTAAATGTCTTTTGTTCTGTAATGTAAGGGAGTTAAAATGCAAAAAAATACAGTGTTTAAAAAGCTCAGTTCAGTGCTGTTGCTGTAACTGTAAAAAAACTGAAATAACACATTAAATAAATATCGGTTCTTTATATCGGGTTATCGGCACTTATTACACGGCTCTGTGAATACTTGATTCTGATTGGTCAATCACGCATTCCAGCGGTATGTTATTTCCAGATAACACCTGCTCATCCGGGTACTACGAGTCATCTTGACCGGCACTACTTCTGTGCTTAACGCTGGCGCCATCTTGTGGCTTAAACAGTCGTGGGTTACAATGGAAGACTTCAAAGCGGGTTTCCTTTATACATTTTTAAATATGGATATTTTTCTTACACAAACGCATCGATTGGAATCAGACGGCTCTATTAACCCATCGGAGTCCTGTGGAGCACGTTATTTGACGGACAGCTGCATTTAATGGACTTCAAACACAACTACAACTACTGCTGGGATTAACGTTAGCCTGGACTTTTTAAATATAACTCTGATTGTATTTGTCTGACAGAAGAATGTCATAAACACCTATAATGACCTGAGGGTGAGTAAATCATAGGCTTGGGTTCATTTTTGGGTGAACTAACCCTTTCAGCATTCATTCTCAACATTTAGCAGCAATAGATAAAGGCTTAAAGCAGTCTGGAACTGTTTTTCTTCGCGGAAGCTTTGCGTAAGAGCTAATCAAATATTTAATCGAGACAATATTTTGTGTCTAAAAATTATTTATTTGAGACTAGTAGCCGTGTAATAAGCGGGATAATGTCCACCCAGCCGGTTGTTATCGCAGAATAAACCCCTTCAGAGTGACGCTCCGCTTCGTCTCGGGGTCCTGATCACTCTGAAGGGGTTTATTCTGAGATAACAACCGGCTGGTGGACATTATCCCTTAAATAAATATCCAAATAATCGGAATCGGTTATAAAAAAAAAAAAATATTGGTCGATCACTAGTGTGGACGCAGATATTTCTTGAAACGAGGAAAAAAAGATCGGATTGGGAAAGCTCTGGCTTCGTGTGGACGGGGCCTTGGACTGATAACGTGACATTAGTGCTAAACCTTGATACAAGGAGCACCAAGTAAAATCTTGCCTAGGACAGCAAATTGGTCAGGGCCGGCCCAGTGAAGGAAACATGTTGTTTTCTAATGTACGATTTGATCTGAAATGCAAACAAGAAACTGTTTATTTTTCTCTGAGCGCCTCAGTAATATGAGCGAGAGAGAGAGAGAGCGAGATGACAATCGCTACACATTCCAGCATTTATCAATCTCTCTGCATTCCCGTCAGAAACTGATTAATCGGAGCGTTTCGGGACCAGCGCCGCATGTCACAGGCACATGACAGGACGCATTATATTAATGCTGGCTCATTGGTGAAATCCTCCTGAGACGTCCGGCCGTTGAGCTGTCACGCCGACTTTGACGGATTGCTGCGTTATGGAAAAACTGTTGGAAAATCAATGCATGTTAATATGAGGCAAGTGCCATAACTAAGCCAGAACCCGACGCCTGCTGGCTCACGTTTGATTAGTTATTGTCGAGGAAAAGCAATATATTTTTTAAGCCCGACAGTTAATTTGCACCTCTGAAGAAAATAATTTTTCAATCATTTTATTTTTTTGCCAGTCTGAAATTGTGTTTTCCATTAAAGTGCATGTTGTGTGGGTGTGTATTAGTCATTCTGCTAATGTGCATGTGTGTGAAAATGTGCTAATGGATGAAATCTCTGCGCAGAGAAGTTATTTTATCAGAACACAATAACAAAAGCACTTAAAACCGACATTAACAACCAGACCTGAACGCTATAAACATGATGAAATTATCAGCAACTATTTAACACACGACTCTAATGTTCAACCTCAGAATATGAAAAATCAGATAAAGGACAGAGTTCAGTCAAAACCCCATCAGGCTACATTTATGCCTTTCTGAATGAGGTCAGATGACTCTAATCCTCTATATAACCTTTGAGAGCGTATGGGATTTGCAATAATTGCCTCTGAATATTCTTATATGTCAAGATAAACCGTCAGCTCATCATATTTACATTTTAACTAACATTCAAGAAATTCAGTTTAAACAAAACGTGAGCAGCGTTTCCCATGCAAAACACTCGCATTACTCCAGGGTGTTGCCATGTCGTTGCTAGGGTGTTGCTATGCAATTGTCATAGCAACATGCCTTATGTTTTTCTAATGTGTCTGATTGATGCAATCATGTCTCTCACACACACACACACACACACACACACATTACATTTCAATGTAATTCCTAAAATTGAACAGAGGCAGCAAACAGAAAGATGAATATATGGGAAGAGACATTCAAAGAAATTCATATGACTGTCATTCTGAACTAGAAAAGCAAAAACAATCCTTAAATGCCAGCCTTTTTGAACGTTTAAAAAGCCTTGAAGTTTACAGGCCTCACAGATCAACCCATAAATAGATCTGTTTAAATTCAGCTTCCTGTATGTCGTGGCCAATTTAAATTTAAATTCACACTCATCAGTTGAAGAAAGACAGTTCTTCACCTCTGGTTCTTCAATTTGGCACAACACTGACACACACTAAGGCAAACACTCCTCTAGCGCTCACATGCACACACACACACAATCACAAACATAAATATACACTTACACACTCACTCCCTCTCTCCCTCTCATGCACACGGACACACACACACATTCACTCACACACGCAATCCTCAATCACAAACACACAAATATACACTCACTCACTCTCATGCACACGGACACACACACACACATACACTCACACACACTCTCTCTCTCTCTCTCATGCACACGGACACACACACTTGGACACACACACAAATCTACACTTACACACTCACTCACTCTCTCTCTCTCTCTCATGCACACGGACACACACACACGGACACACACACACAAATCTACACTTACACACTCACTCACTCTCTCTCTCTCTCTCATGCACACGGACACACACACACGGACACACACACCCACGCTCTCACCCCCCCCTCCCCACACACAACCACAATTACACACACACAAATACACACTCTCTGTCTCTCTCACACACACACACACACTGTGTTTTTGTGAATTGTGGGGACTTTCCAGGTGTAATGGATTTTACACTGTACAAACTGTACATTCTATCCTCCTACACTGCCCCTCCCCCTAAACCTAATCATCACACACACACATTCTGCTTTTTTACATTTTCAAAAAAACATCATTTAGTATGTCTATAAATCCATTTACATTGTGGGGACCGCTGGCTGCTGATCTCAGGTTTATATTACATTATGGGGACATTCGGTACACACACACACACACACACACGTCTATAGTAGTGTTTACTTTAAATACATCAAGACAAAGTCACGTAATTATAATCACAGCAGTGTTTCCTCTAATTGAGAAAGCGGCATCTGTAGCGTCAGCTAACACAAACATACTCATAGCGACAATTTGCTAACATCCAAAGAATGTTAAAAATCTTATTTCTAAATGTTCCCTGAAAGTTTAAAACATCCTTTTTTCAAATGTTCTCTCTCGTTAAGCAAACATTCCATTTTATCATTTTACAAACATGTGTTACTTTTGAAACAAGTTGCAACATCTAAAAAATGTTGACGCACCTCCAACTAAAACATTTCAGAAAGGAAAAAAAACATTCCATGAATGATCAATAAATAATGTTCTGGAAGAAAGAGAGAAAATCTTCTGACTGGACCTCTGGGAAGTTTAATGAAACACTTTTACTCTCTGAACTCAATCAACACTCGAGCAGAGACGGCACAATCTGCTGGGAAAATAAAACAAGGCTCCATTCCGTTACATTTAAGACATAAAAAAAATTATATTGTATACTTTTATGAATTGAGAAACCATACGAAAAAGGTGAATAAACACTGTAAAAAAATATTTAGAAAAAAAATGCTACCTGGTTGCCTTAAAATTGAGTTAATACAATGTTTTGTTTTGTTTTTTAATTAGACAACCTTTATTAAAATATTATTAAAAGATTTTGTAAGCATATTGGGTAATTGTGTGTGATTTTCATGATTTATCACATTTTTTATGTGGTTCAGATACAATCATATTTTGAGTTTCTATTTATTAAACAAATTTCCTTTATTGTATGAACTAAAAGAAATTATTTCAATAAACTCAAAATGTTAAGGCAACCAGGTTACTTACTTTTTTAAGTTAGGTTAAAAACCAACAAAAAAAATGTTTACAGTGCACAGACTCAATGTTCAGAAAGTATTAATTATGAACTATGTTGTATAGTTGTATTTTACGGTGTGTTGTCTGTCCAAATTTTAAATTGAGTTATCGACAAAATACTTTAGTTTTTTTTTTTTTTCTATTATATTAGTTAACATTTTAATCTGTCATTTGGTCATGTTAGACTGTACCCCACCTATGGGGCATGTTGTCACATTTCACTTTCATTCTTTCAGGGTAAATCAAGAAAAAAGCAAACACTGTATTAATGAAACAAAACCACAATTGTACTAGACGTGTGACATTAATGTGAGAGTTGCAGTGGGAGGAGTTGACTGCGGGATTATGTGTCGTAATCAAATAGATTTCAGAAACTTTCCTAGATCTTGTTAATTTTGTTTCTGAAGAAATACAATCATAAATTAAGAAAAAAAAGACAAATTATTGAATGTGACAAATGTATATTTACTAAGTAATTCAATATTTTGTAGTGGGGTCAGAATGGCAATTTTCACAGTTGTGTAAAAATGGCTTTAGAAAGATGGCAGCATCATTATTTCATTTTCACAGAGATTGGTGGATCTTTTGGGTAAATTGGTTGACATTAGCAATCTTTGTTGAAGTATATGCCAACGGTGACCATTCAAAAATGGGAAAAAGCATTCGTGTTTTGCTCAAAGTTTGCACGGCTGCAACTCAATAAAAAAGAAATACTCTAAACCCCAAGTGGATTTACACAAACTGAGACAGTCAGAAAGTGTTAAGTTGTTAAGTTGTCTCATTAGACATTTTTATAGTTTACATTTTTGTGGGTTGTTAAACATTTCTACACTGTAAAAAAATATTTAGAAAAAAGTTTCCTGGTTGCCTTAAAATGTTGAAGTCATTGAAATTAAATTGAGTTAATACAATGAACATTTTTTGAGATTCGACAACCTTTATTAAAATATATTGATATAAAATATATTAATTAATATATATAATTGTGTGTGTTTTATTTCTGATGATGCAGTCAAATTGTGCTATTTTCATGATTTATCACATTTTTTATGTGGTTCAGATACAATAATATTTTGAGTTTCTATTTATTAAACAAATTTCCTTCATTGTATCAATTCAAATTTTTAATTTCAATAAACTCAAAATTTTAAGGGCAACCAGGTTACTTACTTTTTTAAGTTAAACCAACACATTTACAGTGTATCCTAAAACTATGGAAGCCCGTTTGTGCAGCTAAATAAAAAAATAAAAAGAGTAATTGCGACTTTTTTTCTCACAATTGCGAGTTGTAGTCACAATTCTGACTGAGAAAAAAGTCACAATAAGCCTACTCTTTTTATTTTTTTATTAAGTGGCAGAAACGGGCTTCCATATAAAACAGCTGTCAAATATGAAATGTTAAGTTTAGCTTCGTGCACTCACACTTTATGTCCGTTTACAGAAGCGTTGAGCTGGAAATCGCTCTAAGCATCTTCCATGAATGCAAAGCCTGTCTACTCTGATTAATTTGACTGGTCATCTCAAATATAATATTTTGATGAGCGAAGACAAATCGCAGCTCCGATGAGTAGCTCTTGGTGCTGTGCTATAACCTTGCATCACTAAAGTAGTGTTAATACTATATTAAATATTTATTTCACAACATTTACTATATACAAATGACTACGGCCTTGATTACAGTGTGTGAGAGATTCAGGTGCAGCCACCACAAAGATTATCCACACAGACGTTTCCTTGTCAAGTACAGTTCCTGACTAACCAAAAGGAGAAACTTCCCAATTTAAATCCATGCCAAATCAGACAACAATGTTATCATCAAAGCACAGGATTTATCATGTTGGTCCATATAATTCACACTCGAGCAGGTCTTTTAACCGTCAGACCGTCATTCCCACAGCCCTCATATGAGTGTTGAAATTTCTCACGGTTATTTTCTACGAGCGATCCATCTCCTCATTTGTGTAGCAGGTGTGTGTGTGTGTGTGTGGGCATGTTTTTGTGACATATGAGGACACAAATGTGTATAATGCCAAGGGTATGACAGGAGAGGGTGAAATATGAGGACATTACCCATGTCCCCACTTTTCAAAAGGCTTATAAATCATACAGGATGTGTGTTTGTGTGTGTGTGTGTGTGTGTGTGTGTGTGTGTGTGTGTGTGTGTGTGTGTGTGTGTGTGTGTGTGTGTGTGTGTGTGTTTATGTGGTTTATGAGGACACAAATTTGTATAACTACATGGGTATTACACTGGTATTACACTATAAATGTGGTTTATGAGGACATATCAAATGTCCTCATAATTCAAATGGCCTTAAAAACATACTAAATGATGTTTTTTTGAGAAAGTAAAAATGCAGAATGTTTCCTGTGATGGGTAGGTTTAGGGGCAGGGGCAGTGTGTGTGTGTGTGTGTGTGTGTGTGTGTGTGTGTGTGTGTGTGTGTGTGTGTGTGTGTGTGTGTGTGTGTGTGTGTGTGTGTGTGTGTGTGTGTGTGTGTTGGGTAGGTTTAGGGGCAGGGGCAGTGTGTGTGTGTGTGTGTGTGTGTGTGTGTGTGTGTGTGTGTGTGTGTGTGTGTGTGTGTGTGTGTGTGTGTGTGTTGGGTAGGTTTAGGGGCAGGGGCAGTGTAAGGGGATAGAAAATGCGGTTTTTACAGTATAAAAACCATTACGCCTATGGAGAGTCCCTGTAAACCACATAGACCAACGTGTGTGTGTGTGTGTGTGTGTGTGTGTGTGTGTGTGTGTGTGTGTGTGTGTGTGTGTGTGTGTGTGTCGTACCGTTGCTTTGTCATACAGCGCATGATTGTCCAGCAGTTTTCCTCGCTCCAGTCTGGCGAATCGTCTCAGGTCTCTTTCAAACAGCTGGAAAACAGAAAAAGGCAGTTCAGTTTTTGCAGTGTATCAACTCAAATGAAAACACGTGAGACGGCATGTCTGTATTTTCTAGCCACACTCTTACTGCAACTTCAGCATGTTTGCACAAACGCACGGCACAAAAAACTTGTGAGCATTCAATACATCACAGTTTAACACTCAGACTTTTAACTCTTTCCCTGCCAAAAACAAAATTTTCCAGAATTCCGTGTTTTCACTGATAGACGCTAGGGGGCGCTATTGCGCATCTTCTGAATGAGTACTGAATCTCCTGATCAAAACACACGTGAAGGAGACACAGTAAAACAAGCAATCTCATTTTTTTAATAACTCATCTGTTTATGTTTTATAACGCCTCTATATGAAGTTCTGCATTGTTAAGGGCGTGGCCACTGTTACTGGTGTTTTGTTACTGAATGATTCAGTGATTTGAATGAATCATTTGAATGAACGACTCAATGACTCGCTCATGAAGACGATCACTTGCTGCCCCCTATTGGCGGTTATGTTTATAAGTAAGATTTTAAAAAATGGCCTTTATAAAATTAAATAACGCCCTGGGCTGAATATCACAAATATGCAGATTTAAGTCGGCCGATGTTAAAGCTGACAGAACACTGATGAGAATATTAATACACAATCAATATATGTAGACCACCAATTTAATTTAATTTGATTAAATTAATGTTTAAGTTGATATTTATAAGAAATATTGTAACTGTTACTGACTTAACTGCTGTAAAAAGCACCGTATTTGTTTAAAGTGTTTGCAAACCGTATGTTATTGCACTTTTGTTCATTTAGCAGCACTTTTGTATTCATTAGAAAATGTTGTGCATACTGCAATTAAACAAAAATATGTGATATATATTAATAAGAAAATATGTGATTAATCGCGATAAAACATTTGAATCGTTGCCCAGCACTAATATATATATATATATATATACATAAAATTCAATTACTTTTACTGTTTTTTGCCGTCATATCGATTCAGTATCAGTGTTATGGTATTTTAGTCTGATCATAATTTTGGTATCGTGACAACCATAAAAAGTATTAGCTGATCATCTTTTGTTGTTGTTGTTGGTTTACAAATTTGTACCTTTTAGTTTTACATTTTTTTAAGGGCTTTTTTACATTTTTATTTTTTATATTACACTACTGAATGCCAAAGGTGCAAGTTAAACAATGTTTTTAAGTAAAATTGTTGAAAATTATTGTGATAAATTAGTTGATAGAGTAATGGATATAAAATAGTCATTAGTAGCAGCCCTAGTTACAACTAACCCCACGTTAGGTAGTGTCCTGGAAACGGGGTTATGATAGTAATACTATCATATTACTCAAGCTCGTTATGATAGTTTGAGTATAAAGTATATTTGAGACTATACAGATCTGACTATATGAGCCTATAGTTTGAATTAATCACTTTTTTGCATGACACATTGACATTACAAGATCTTTCAGCATTAGTCTATAATCATATACACTTTAAAAAAAAAAACATTTTATCTGTAATATCTCAAATGACTTTTGTACAGCGCAATGAGATTAGATGGAGCACACGAGTGTTGATTTGTGTAAATCATATTGTGCATTATAATGATCAAATCCAGATTAGATTTTCAGAGGACAAAGAGAAATCTAACAAATAAAGGCATTAAACTGCTAACAGTCCAATATTATGGAGTTTGTTATTTCTTGCTTATATATTTCCCTAGAGCAAATAAAGCTGAGTTAAATGAGATTTAAACTAACCTGAACACACTGCTGTTTATTGATTCGGCGTCCTGTTGTTTATGGTATTAAACATCATGAATGTCTTTAGAGACTCTTATCATGGCCAGCAGACCTATTTTAACGCTTCTCCATTACGCTCTTCAAACATACAGTAGTTTTAATGTTTGTGTCATTATCTAAACCTCCTCAAGGTCTATTTGGGCTTGGAATAAGCACCACTTTTGGATGCTATGAAACACCCAGACACAGAGGGAATGAATAAATGAATACATTGATTTTAAAGCATTCGGATCTTCTAATGAGATGCACATAATGGTAAACTTCCTCTCGTTCTCCATCTTCCTCTACACACGCCGTGGGTGCTGAAAGCATCATGGGATAGCAAACCCCAGGAGGCGGAAAGTGAAAGAATGTAATTACAGCTGATGGGTCGAGCGTCCACGTGGACCAGAAGGCCCGCGGAAGCGACGCAGGGGACGTGAGTGCTGAGGCTCAAGGTTAGGTCCGTCTATAAACAGCTCAAGTCAAACTGTGTCTGTCTCTGGACGCCCCTAAAGTCTTTCCTCTGTGTTTATTGGACGTATGGGGACACAGACACAATACATGCTATATGTATAAGATTTATGCATTTGAATTGCATATGGAATTTCCATGCATTTTAACAAACTAATAAATGTAATGTAATGCATATTTTGTCAGTAATAGTACCAATAATCTGAATGTGTTAATAGAAGCCTGAGCAAGAGCGCAAGCGTAAAAAGTCACTTGCAGACTTCTACCAAGAACGAATGTTACGTACACCACGTGCACGCCCAGCCCAGGTGCATTATTTTTATAATTTAACGTGATCTCCTTTTTCCTAACTCCGGAATGGCTAAACCCAGGAAGCTGGGATGGGATAGAAAGCATTAGCTGTCAAAAAGCTGAAATTTTATGCATATAGGCTACAGAAATTATTAGTTCTTAATCTTTGTGCTTTCTCTCCACATGTCGATGAAATTTGGATGTTGTTCCCCGTTTGCTTCGATAATTGATGTACCGCAGAATTTACACATCGCAGTTTTCTTAGAGTCTTACTACATATGAACTCTTTGTGGCTCTTATATGCAAACTGAATAACAGATGATGTGGCAGACATTTCCAGATATACGTAGTTAAGAGCTAGAGGCTGCTACCTTTGCGTTAGTCACATGCAGTTGAAATTAAGAAAACCACATCATTGGAGGCGTCAAACATCAATTTAAAGAAATATTAACACTGAGTAATAATCATGAACATTTTGAATGGGACTCGATTGGACTCGGAAATAAGTCCGAGTCCTAATATGTTCGAGTACGAGTGAATTCCGAGTCCCTGACGAGACAGAGACCATTAAAATATGGTCTCGAGACCGAGTCCGAGTCTCGAGTACAAATCACTGCAAGCATGCTGGTTTGATGTATGAGAGCCACTGTGGTTCATTTAGCCAACATTTAGTCCAATCAGAGCTTTGATAAGAAGCGGGTCTGGTACCGTGGAGCCGGTCCACCCCAGCAGGGCGTAGGCGTAGCGCTCCACCGGAGGAGCCACCAGATCCACACGCACGGCCCTCCAGTCCCGACTCGCCCTCGCCTCCATCTCTCGCTCCCGGCCATCCTGCTCGTTCTTCAGCTTCACTATCAGGAAACACTTGCTGAAATGATCCATGGCCTCAAAGCGTGGAGTCGGCAGCTGCCTCAGGTCAAATGTGGACTCCTGGAGGTCCGAGTACAGCAGGATGTTCTGAAAAATACACAAGCATGTACAAAACTATTTTAGTAACAGTGTGGCCTTTCTAATTGAACAGAAATGGCTGATTAGATAGATAGATAGATAGATAGATAGATAGATAGATAGATAGATAGATAGATAGATAGATAGATAGATAGATAGATAGATAGATAGATAGATAGATAGATAGATAGATAGATAGATAGATAGATAGATAGATAGATAGATAGATAGATAGATAGATAGATAGATAGACAATGAGGAAAATAAGTATTTGAACACCCTGCTATTTTGCAAGTTCTCCCACTTAGAAATCATGGAGGATCTGAAATTGTCATCGTAGGTGCATGTACACTGTGAGACAATCTAAGAAAAAAAAATCCAGAAATCCCAATGTATGATTTTTTTAACTATTTATTTGTATGATACAGCTGCAAATTTTTTCGGAGCCCTTCTGAGAGTACTTTGACTCGGCGCAGTAAAAAGTCCCGCCTGAAACACCCTCCCTCACATCTCCCCCTATTGACAGAAATGAGAGAGGGAGGAGGAGATGTGAGGAAGGATGTTTCGGCCGGAACTTTATACTGCGCCGAGTCAAAGTACTCTCAGAAGTGCTAGTCCTCTATACATTATAGTTCTCTTTTTAATCTGCTTATAAAAGTGCCACGTTTTATTTGCCACGTCTAACTTGATCTCTGTTTGGTACCATAGTGAATGAACTGGGCTTAGTGGGCTAAGATAAATGCTATTAGATCGTCACCGCGCGTCAGAGCGATTAAGTGCACGCACTGAGACGAGAGAGGGATGTATTAACTCGTTTTAGTTAAGGGAACAACAGTTTAATATGAACAAGCGGTGAAGTATCACTTTAACAAATTGCAGCTT
Source organism: Pseudorasbora parva (assembly GCF_024679245.1). Lineage (NCBI taxonomy): Eukaryota > Metazoa > Chordata > Actinopteri > Cypriniformes > Gobionidae > Pseudorasbora > Pseudorasbora parva. The sequence continues at coordinate 2,663,033 of NC_090188.1, forward strand.
TTTGCTAACATGTTTGTTAGCATGATTTAACATGTTGCTAGCATTAATTAACATGTTGCATTCACTAGCACGCAGGATTTAGCCTATAGTTGTCAGGATTCACCAGTGAGAGTGCCCCTGATTACCACCAGAGGGCACGCCACCCCAGATTGTCAATACATTAAAAGGTGTGTTCGACATCGGCTGCGGCTGGATGCATGCATGCGATCGGCGAGAGTAGCCGAGTGCAGGCGGGTAGGAGCTGCAAACGGAGACGTGAAGTCGGACACTTTCTGCTTCCCGTGGTGACACTTGCACTGTGTTTGCAAACTTTATCACACCTGAAGTTAAATAAATGCAATATTTCTCAAATATACAGATGTTTTAAATTACATTCTCATTCAACACTTTATGTACTGCTTAATAAAGCGTCTATTTGCACAAGATTAAAGTTCAACATATAAACATACACTATCAATGGTGTTGTCAACGGTTTTTATCAGTTTTAGTTTTATAAACATGAGAATATAACATTGCGGCTACCTGAAAAGAGGTTTTACTATTTTAAATAAATTAAATTTGAGCCTTAGCGTAACGTAAGGGTTTAGAATTAACACAAAACACACGTGTTCGCTGTCATGCGGTGAATCCGGCCAATCGTGGATCAGCTGTGTCGTCATCAGCGCTCGAGCAGCCTCCTGCAGCCACCCTTGAGAATTTGCAGCGGCTGCATCAGCCGGCTGCTCTCGAATCACTCTCGCGGTACTTTGTTGACATACGTCACAGTCACGTGCCGTCGGCGCTGTCTCAAGTCGGACAAAATTTCTAACCGGCATGCACTGCTTTAAGTCAGCCGCCAATCGGTCTGCGCATCGCTAGGTGAAGTCGAACAAGCCTAATGACTACAATTACCCACAGTCCTTTGCCCAGACTCATTGTTTACACCTGCGTCTCATTTACCTTATTACCTCAGCCTATATAAACCATGTTTACTCTGTAATACTGCATTTGTGAGCATTTTCCCTGGCTTCTTGTCTCTTGGTTTTGGATTTCTAGCCTGTTCCATGGATTACTCTTGCCTGTCTCGTTTTCCTGTGTATGACCTTTTGCTTGTTTTTACTACAACTGTGGATTACCTTAGAGCTACATTTGGATTCTCAACCTTTTGTCTCAGAGCAGTTCCGTTACAGAAGACGTCACCATGAATGACAGCGTGAACATGGTTTATATAGGCTGAGATAATAAGGTTTAATGAGACACAGGTGTAAACAATGAGTGCTGATGAGTCTGGGCAAAGGATTATGGGTAATGTAGTCTTTGATGGATTGACCGTCCAGTGTCTGGTGGTAATCAGGTGCACTCTCACTGCTCGTGACAATAGCAGGAATTAGTATTTTGTTAACATGCTTTAACATGTTTGTTAACATGTGTTTATGATCCTTTAGCATTTTGCTAGCCTTAGTTTTGTTAAAAATCTTAATGACCTCAAACATTCAAGCGGTCGTTGTTATTATTAAATGATTTAAGCAGTATATTTCACATGCATCACACTGAAATAAAGTTTGCTCGGTGACAAACATCCACAAATAAAAAAGTAAACAGTTGTCACACTCATCCTGCATTTACTTTCCACACACCACATAAATATATTTCTGCATAATTTTTCAATTTGTCTTTCCCTCGTATGTTATTTTGTAGTTTGTGGCACAAACCTGAAGCCAGCAGCCTCAGAAGTAATTTCCACCTTAAATAAGAGTTTGCTTGATTTAACAAATGATTGAGTGTCGGACAGAAAGAAGTCTATTTGCAAACACACTCCTCGAGAGCGCCGCTGAATAAACTCAGCAAATGCGTGTGATTGGATAAGTCATTGTGAAGTCTGCTAATAGTCGACCCATTGAGCCATTCACTGGAGCAGAGCAGAAACACCAACTGCTTCCCATTGTATTAAAGAACAGAGAACGGGAAATACGGCTCCTGTTCAATTACAAGGCTGGATCCTACAGCAGCGGGACGTCTATCTCCGTCTGCGCTAAATGGTTCCACTCCACGAGAAATGAAATCAATACAGGAATATTCCTCCGTATAGCCACAAATAATAAACAGCAGTGGAGGTTTGAAAACACAAAAAGAAAGAAAAATAATGTATGGATAAGTGGAATCCAGCTCTGGAAGACCATATATCCACAAGCATGAAATTTATGAAATTTGGCACACAGATAGAAGACAGTCTGAACTGTCAGCATAGCAAATTTGGAGTCTCTAACTCAATCCCTCGCATAAATCCCTTACGTTTATGCTAATAACTTTTGAACCGTAAGCAATAGAAACACAAATTTTCCACCATTTTAAAATTTTCCGAAAAATCTTTTTCACCTAATTTGGTTCAGATCTTCAGACCAGGGTGGCAAAATAGTTAATACAGTTTTTATAATCGATATGGCAAGTTTTCAATACATTTAACACATTTTCTTAAATCTTAACACACCAACACACACACACACACACAATTGGCAAAATGGTTAATTTCATGCTTAAAATCACATATTGTAAAGTAAACTGCAACACATTTTCAAAATACAATAATACACTAACAAAGTACACGATGTCTACCAAAACACTACAAACATCTCTCAAAATCAAAAAAAATTCTCTTAAAACAACAACATTTAGTCAATCATAGCACAGTCATAAAAAATCTAACACCTGATGGAATTACAGAAACTGCAGTATTTTATGTGACAGATCTGCCCTTATACAATACAGTATATTTTATTGATCATAGATTTTGTCTTTTGAAGCCTCTCCACGTTTTTGTTTCATTGGGTTTAGTAAATTGCATGAATTTTGTTTCTTTTGCTGCAGAAATTCAATACAAAAACAAATGACCCTTCTCAGACTATTTTTATAGAATGCCCTTCAGTTTTATTTCATTATCAGCAATCACTGTGTTAACTATAGCAAGTTCCTGTTCTTCATTCAGGAGCTTTCCTCTGTTGAATCCTTAGATAGACAGAATACAGTTACATACTAGAGACCAGAGGCATACAGTCGCTTAATACACGGTAAAAGTATTTCGACTTTGCAGTGGAAGAAGCTCTTAAACAATATCCTATATGTTGTTTTCTCGAAAAATCTGGGTAATGGATGCCACTGTGTCCCCCGACTGTAGAGATTTGTCTGTACTCGTTCACCGGCCTCTCTATGATAGCCTGTGGTTAATGACATGGTCTATGATAGTAGCTCTTATTTCATCAGTTACCCTAATTCTGGCCCTTCTTTGAGCACCACCATGTGTTCTAACTCCTCAATCTCTACCTTGTCCAGGCATTCCTCTCCCTTGGCCTTGTCCCTGAACAATTCCTAGATGGGAATTTGGCAGTAAAAATCCATTGTTTTGGTCTTGGTTGAGCTTGTGTGAAAAACAAGGCTCTCCTCTATTGCCCACCAGTCATTTTTACCAGGTCAGGTTACTGTAGTCAGTATTAAAGGGTTAGTTCACCCAAAAATGAAATGTCTGTCATTAACTCCTCTCCCTAATGTCGCTCCACACCCGTAAGACCTCCGTTCATCTTCACACACAGTTTAAGATATTTTATATTTAGTCCGAGAGCGTATGCAAGTGTATGCACACTATACTGTCCATGTCCAGAAAGGGAATAAAAACATCATCACAGTAGTCCATATGAGACATCAGTGGGTTAATTAGAGTCTCTTGAAGCATCCAAAATACATTTGGGTCCAAAAATAACAAAAACTACGACTTTATTCAGCATTGGCTTCTCTTCCGGGTTTGTGTTCAATCCTCAGATAAAGATTCAAACGGTTATGAATCAGCGAATTGATTCATGATTCAGAATCACGTGACATTGGCGATCCGAATCATGAATCAATACGCTCCAAAATGCCGAGTTGAACTATACTCAATTTACCCACATCGGCTATTTTGTGTGTCAGCCATTTTGTATTTTGTCGTAAAATGCTATATTCTATGAAAGCGCTGGCGTATCATTACGAAACTTGGTATGTGTCTTCAGCACCATGCACTTAAGGTACTCAAACAGATTTCAGTAGCGCCACCTTATGGTCAAATGTTATAATGACATTTCCAAAAATGCTAAAAGCTTTTGATTATTTTTTTATATTGTAATAAAACTAGTCTTAATATATTCCTTAGGTCATGGAATGACCATGGATCCAAATTACCACAGTCAGCCTAACTTCCTGTATGCCATTTTGTTTTTCTCCCGTTTGTCTGATTATCACCAACTTCAAGTCAGATCATCTTCAGACTGTGCCAACAAAACGTTATAGATTTTGTGTCAATAGACTAAACGTTTTACCACATCAACAAATTTGAGACATGATGTCAAAATGCCAAAATGCTTAAGCACATTTACCCCAAACTTTGCATGTGTTATTGTCACCTCACTCAAACCACACAATATCAATTTGGTCACCGCGCCATCTTAATATGTCTTAATCATTGTTGCAGTTGGTCTGATGCTCCCAGCTGTGCTAGCATGACTTATGCCTTCTCTGTGTTTGCCCCTTAATTACAGCTTGCAGCTACATTTGCAGTTATTTTAGTACATAGAGTTAAACAATGAAAATGAGAAATGTTGCCTTGAAATATTTCTACCCATTTTATCAGCAACTGCGGAAGTTTATCAATCAGACTATTTGGAAAATGATGTGGGACAAGATATTCAGTTTGGGTTATTCAAATCACTATATATTAAAGTGTGAACAGTAGAATTAGACGCTGTTATTGTTTACAAATAATTTTGGTAATTGAAAGCTGAAATAAATTAAAAACTTAAATATTAGATGAAAAACTTAAAGTTTTCTTGGCAACTAACTGAAAAGTTCAAATACTAAAATGACTAAAAACTCAATTTAAAACAGAAAATACAAAAATAAAAGCCAATTTAAAATATTAATTAATAGAAGAAGAAAAAAAATGTTTTTTTTCTTTCTTTGGCAATGGAAAAAACATTGATAATTATTGCATAAATATTAAATAGTACCATGAAATTCTTTCAAAATTCAAAAGAAAAAATATTATATAAAAAAAAATTACACTGATTTTACTGAAGATATTCAGGTGTTCGTTCACTTTTGACCGCACACAACACAAGTGTGACTCCTAAAGGAATAATACCAGAGGGTTAATAAATATATCAATACTACATAAATAATACTAAAATAACTCTCTGTAATAATGATATCTCCGTAGGAAACACCAAGGGGAAAGGAATAAAATAAGACAGGCAGAGATAAACAGAAAATAATGCTAATGAGAAAGTAAAGAGAGAGTTTGTATAAGAGCGGCGAGACAAATAAAGGAAGGGAGCGAGTCAGGGCCTGAGAATTGATTTCCGGCGGCTACGAGCCGCTCTGATTATCCAGCGCCTGATGGGGGCAGAACTAAGACGATTTACATTACAAATTGTCAGTTTAATTGCAGCAGCCTTAATAATTGTTGCACTACTGTATCCGTCTCACAGACCATAAATCTGAAGCGCTCGTCTTAAAGAGCAATAACTGCCAGAGGGTTGGAGCTCCCGCCGCCCTCTCCATCCGTTAAACCCAGAGATGCTCAGTGTAATTGTGCAAACCGTGTGTAAAAATAACCTTGTGCTAAACGCCAGCGCGTCTGACACACTGTAGCAGGAAATGTGAGACTTCCATTAACACTCACAGGTCGAGAGATGTAATTATGGTTCACTTAAGAGTTACACTGCTATGTTTCACTTAAGTATCACATTTATGTTTCTCCTAACGTTTCTGTGAAGGCTAAAAAGCTAATAATTCAAATCATAAAAATCTCAATTTAAAAAAAATCAATGATTTTTTAGGGCCGATCACAGATCTCTGGAGTCAGTATCGGCTGATACGACCACCGAAATACATAATGATTTAAAAAAAGCTATTGCAAGAAATGTATTCCTGTGAAATAAATAGGCCTAAAAAGCAGAACAAAGAGTCTTTATCAGCAGAAAGCAATCAAATGTAAAACACTGCACAGTCTTCACTGTATAAATTACATTTAGATTAATCCTAATGAAAAAGCAGTGAGTGATGTTGCCTGATTATCATTAATGACACAGACGGCAGCAGGAATATTAGGCTTCTGTCGCTTTAAGAGCTGCACAGATCCAATATACTGAAATGCATCCAATTTATTTCTTAACTGTATATGTTCACTTGAGACATAACCGACTGTATTTAAGCGAATGCTCACCAAACTAGGTATTTTGACATGCAGTATTTCTGTCTGTGTGTATTTGAGCGTTTAGGCGCAAACCGGGTTTCCACAGTATTGTTTTCAAGGCCCAATGCAGTTTTAATATCTCTTTATTATCAAGCACATCCTGCAGTTTAGCAACAGTAGACTGTATGTTACCACAATCTCTGATGTTAAGTTTGGGCTTTTAGGGAGGAAAGAACGTCTCCTCAATAATAAGGGAAATGCATTGCTCTTTTAAGGCATTTGGTGGAACCGCCGGATGAGACTGGTGAATGAAATGAAGCAATTTTAGACAAAATGGCTGAGAAGTCATAAAAAGTACAATCACTAGTAATTTGATTTAATGGTTCATCAGTTGTGGTCAGAGTGAGGTGATAATGACACGCAAAGTTTAGTGCCATTATGCCAAAGCATTGCAGATAAACAGCCTCAGAGTCATTTTTTTTGCATCTTGCCATTATGTTTGTTGATGCGGTATACAAAAACGGTTTCGTCTATCAACACAAAATCCATAACTTTCTGTTGGCACAGTCTGAAGATGATCTGACTCGAATCTGGTGAAAACCAGACAAACAATCTAGGAGGAGTATGAAGGACATTTGGCCAAATAAGGCAAACTTGTTCTTTGAGTTCTCGGCATGACCCAAAGAATCTATTAAAGGTGCACTATGGAGCTTTCCGTCCACTGGAGGGCGCCTATTCAAAACAAATCGTAGTTTAATGACGCAAAGTGTGAGCGCAGCATCTTGGGAGATGTGGTCTTCTCATCACAGCCGGTGGAAAATAGGACTCGGGCAGAAATCACGTTCATGGATGCGGTTATTAACGTTACTGTAGTGAAGCAGAGCAGGACCGAGTGTTGTGGAGCTGAGCACAGCTGCTGGAGCGATTGTTAAACAAATACCCGCCTCGCGAATACCGGGACTTTTATTATGACGGGACGGGACACATTCGCCGGGCGCCTGCACAGATCCGCTCTTCCGGTTATGATTTTGAGGTAATGGAGCTCTGTTTATCATATTAGATACATTTAAGTGTGTTCAAAACGATGTTATGACGTTACTCCGTGCGTTCACTTGTTCACACTGCTAAGAGTAAAGCGCTCCTGCCAAATAAAACCCGAAACCGAGGGTAGCGTAGATATGACGCAATTGACAGGCCACTCCCTCAAATGCTATGCTGACACGTCCCTGTCCTTAGTTAAAATAGCAATTTTCTCACAATTTACAAATAGTTGGAAACTTCTGGGATATTGTAGGTACTCAACTGAACAAAATATATAACACCGGCCTAGTGTTTTTTGGATATTTTACAGCAAAAATACTACATAGTTCACCTTTAAGACAAGTTTCATTACAATAGGCTAATTTAATCAAAAGGTACAAGAATTTTTGGAAATGCCGAAACTTTTTGAGTGCCATCAAAAAAATAAGGCCATGGTGCAGAAGACACATACTGAGTTTTGTATATACTGTTTTCGTAAAAATATAGCAAAATTTAAGATGGCCAATGCCCAAAATAGTTCGACTCTGCAAGCTGCACTGAAACTAACGAGAACAGTTTTTCTGTGATTTTTGGTGAAACCATTCAGAAGTTTGTTGTTCAGTTCCTTGTTTGTTTCGTTGCGTCTATTGCTCTCCCCTTTTTTGTAAGTCGCTTTGGATAAAAGATGATAATGATTAAATGTAAATGTAAGTTATAAGCAAAAATGTCCATTTACAGTCTGAGCTGTCATATCTCCTGAACACTAGGTGGCACTGTGCCGGATCTGTAACCTTAAACCATGGTTGTCGTAACACACACCAAGGGTGCTTCTCAATATCCCTCCTCGTTTCCTCGCTCCTCCGTCCTCCGTCCTATGACCTGGAAGCCGATGGAGCTCAGCCATCTTGTAGGAGATCTCAATTCTCTAACTGCACCGCGAGGAGGCGAGGATGGAGGAGTGAGGAGCTTCCTGAGGAGTCATGAGCGAGGATACACTGGAGTATCCCTTGCGGAAGTTGTTTTATCGACTAAATGTGACGCAAGCATTAATTCTCCTTCCCCTTCACATTGTGCCACAGTTTATTAATCATTATTATTATTATTTTTACTTTTACAAGACACAAATGTTTGTCAAATTACAACACCTGACAGTTGCAGAATTATATCAAAGCACAAGAAAATGAAAGAAACAATTAGAAACTAACAATGAATAATTCGTTGTTAATAATAACTGGTAATATTAATTAAAATATGGCCAAATGTGATATTTTGTGGAGGCTGAAGCTCACAATATAAATAGTTATCTCTAATGTTCAAGAATCCCGACTAAATCCAGCGGTGCAGAGTCATCATTCACTGACGCCGCTTTGAAATGACATTAAAGGAGTGAGGATATATCATTTCACTTGATTCAATTCCTCCGTCATCGTGTCTTTTCCTCGCGTCCTGAAGGGGCGGAGCTAAGGAGCGAGGAAAGGAAGCTAGGAAAGGAAACGAGGATGCACAAATAAGAATTGGGAAGCACCCCCAGTTTGGTCAGAATACACTAAAGCGTTGCGGATAGGGCTGCACGTTTTCAAGTTTTCCATTAACCGTTAACCGAGGCCCTTAGCGGTTAATACTCGGTTAACCATAGTGTGCGTCAGAGTTATTTTTAGTTTATTAATTTGACGACCGCCATCTCAGTAGTGAACGCGCCTATAGAGAGAAATGCACATCATGGATTACATAATCAGAGAGTAGCCTATTTCTTTTCGTTTTAAATTGTTAAAAGACATTTTAAGCTTTCTTAAGATATATTTCATGTCTGTGAGGCGTACGCTGAGTTTCGTTAAATTAGGATGAGATGCGCTCCAGTTCACGAGCAATGCAAGTGGCTGCGAGGGCGCCTGCAGGATTAGGGACTGTAGTAAAATATGCAGCGGAGAATGATTCCCACAGCGTTTGACTCGCGCGGCTGAGCCTCTCCCGGCAGAGAGTTCAAGCATCTGTGGACTCGTCCCTTCAGCTCTGGCCATCTTGCTTTCAGTCCGCGATAAGCTTTTTTTGTTTTCTTCATTACAGTTAATGTAAGCTCTGCTTTTCTCTAGTCCCTCACACGTTTCTCACTTCAAACTTTCTTTCTTCTGATCCGTTATGCACAGCGCGCGGCTCCCGCTCTGCTTCTGCCCTAATGCGACTTATAGTCCAGTGCGACTTGTGTTATTTTCCTCTTCATGACGCATTTCTTGACTGATGCGACTTATTCTCCAGAGCGACTTATAGCCTGAAAAATGCGGTAAGCACTGCATT
>NC_090188.1:2682540-2730040 GCF_024679245.1 Pseudorasbora parva
AATGTGAACATTTTGAAGGTGTCTGAATAAATGTTGGTTTATAACTGACAAGTTTATTCTTTAAAGTAGGTCATCTTTTCTAAAGCAGAGCGCGAGGTCAGGCGTTGAATGCATTGAGAAATGGATGTGAGTGTGTGTGTGTGTGAGTGAGTGAGTGAGTGAGTGAGTGAGTGAGTGAGTGAGTGAGTGAGTGAGTGAGTGAGTGAGTGAGTGAGTGAGTGAGCGAGCGCGCGCTGTGTGAGTGAGCGAGTGAGTGACTGAGCGAGCGAGCGAGTGAGTGAGTGAGTGAGTGAGTGAGTGAGTGAGTGAGAGAGTGAGTGAGCGTGCGAGAGTGAGTGTGTGAGTGAGTGAGTGAGCGTGCGAGAGTGAGTGTGTGAGTGTGTGAGTGAGTGAGTGAGTGAGTGAGTGAGTGAGTGAGTGAGTGAGTGAGTGAGTGAGTGAGTGAGTGAGTGAGTGAGTGAGTGAGCGAGCGCGCGCTGTGTGAGTGAGCGAGTGAGTGACTGAGCGAGCGAGTGAGTGAGTGAGTGAGTGAGTGAGTGAGTGAGTGAGTGAGTGAGAGAGTGAGTGAGCGTGCGAGAGTGAGTGTGTGAGTGAGTGAGTGAGCGTGCGAGAGTGAGTGTGTGAGTGTGTGAGTGAGTGAGTGAGCGAGCGAGCGAGCGAGCGAGCGAGTGAGTGAGTGAGAGAGTGAGTGAGTGAGTGAGTGAGTGAGTGAGTGAGTGAGTGAGTGAGTGAGTGAGTGAGTGAGTGAGCGAGCGAGCGAGAGAGATTGAATTGAATTGAATTGAATTGAATTGAATTGAATTGAATTGAATTGAATTGAATTGAATTGAGTGAGTGAGTGAGTGAGTGAGTGAGTGAGTGAGCGAGCGAGCGAGCGTGAGTGAGCGAGCGAGAGTGAGTGAGCGAGCGAGAGTGAGTGAGTGAGTGAGTGAGTGAGTGAGTGAGTGTGTGAGTGAGTGAGTGAGTGAGTGAGTGAGTGAGTGATTAAGTGAGTGAGTGAGTGAGTGAGTGAGTGTGTGCGTGAGTGAGTGAGTGAGCGAGCGAGTGAGTGAGTGAGCGAGTGAGTGAGTGAGTTAGTGAGTGAGTGAGTGAGTGAGTGAGTGAGTGAGTGAGTGAGTGAGCGAGCGAGCGAGCGAGCGAGCGAGCGAGAGTGAGTGAGCGAGCGAGAGTGAGTGAGTGAGTGAGTGAGTGAGTGAGTGAGTGAGTGAGCGAGCGAGCGAGCGAGCGAGCGAGCGAGAGTGAGTGAGCGAGCGAGAGTGAGTGAGTGAGTGAGTGAGTGAGTGAGTGAGTGAGTGAGTGAGTGAGTGAGTGAGTGAGTGAGTGAGTGAGTGAGTGAGCGAGCGAGTGAGCGTATCTGTAGAGAGTGTAGATCAGGAGCAGGAGACAGAGGCACACTTCCTTACACCGCCCTAAGAGACTCACTGTATGGGCAAATACAACACATTATCCCTGACTTCCAGTCACTACACCATCACGAAAAACTGAAGGTCTTACTCGGTGAAGGACCTGCTTCCACTTATATAGCACAGCATATCTATAAATGCCACAAATTGAGATGTACTGAGTGAACACATCCTGATTAATAATGTATGTATTGTATATTATGTGTATATATAAATATAAATGTGAATATGTTTGATGTATGTTTCTGTTTTGCTTTATGAAATGCTTTGGCAATATGTACCCATGTATGTCATGCCAATAAAGCACAATTGAATTGAATTGAGTGAGCGAGCGAGCGAGCGAGCGAGCGAGTGAGTGAGTGAGTGAGTGAGTGAGTGAGTGAGCGAGCGAGCGAGCGAGCGAGCGAGTGAGCGAGAGTGAGTGAGTGAGTGAGTGAGTGAGTGAGTGAGCGAGCGAGCGAGCGAGCGAGCGAGCGAGCGAGAGTGAGTGAGTGAGTGAGTGAGTGAGTGAGCGAGCGAGCGAGCGAGCGAGCGAGCGAGCGAGAGTGAGTGAGTGAGTGAGTGAGTGAGTGAGAGAGCGAGCGAGCGAGCGAGCGAGAGTGAGTGAGTGAGTGAGTGAGTGAGTGAGTGAGTGAGAGAGCGAGCGAGCGAGCGAGAGTGAGTGAGTGAGTGAGTGAGTGAGTGAGCGAGAGTGAGTGAGTGAGTGAGTGAGTGAGTGAGTGAGTGAGTGAGCGAGCGAGCGAGCGAGCGAGAGTGAGTGAGTGAGTGAGTGAGTGAGTGAGTGAGTGAGTGAGCGAGAGTGAGTGAGTGAGTGAGTGAGTGAGTGAGTGAGTGAGTGAGTGAGTGAGCGAGCGAGCGAGCGAGTGAGTGAGTGAGAGAGTGAGTGAGTATTACCTGGCTTTTGAATCGCTCGATCACCCCCGGCAGAACTGCGTCCTCTTGTCCTGGCTCAGGTGTTTTAATGATGAAGTCCACATCATGACCAAACTCCTTTCCCCTGCACACACACACGCACACACACACACACACAGAAACCATAATGACATTACACACTGAATACTTGTGCACTCTCGTCTGCGTTTAACAAAATAAGATGCACATTCTGTCAGCAGGAGGATTTGATGTGGATCATATGATGAGATACACAGTAAGCGTGTGTGTGTGTAACCGCACAGGGACATACGGCTCGTTTAATGGCTCTGCCGTTTTCTATTACTCAAATCAGCCATTTGGCCTGCGTCATTAAATCCAGAGCGTCTCGACTGCCGGAGCTGTCAGGCCGTTTATGAGTTCCACTGCTGTGTGGAGAGATTATGAAAATGAGTCTCTGAAACTCAAAGGCCTCGTAGGCACACATTCAGGAATTCTGGGATATTTAGGTAACGATATATAACAACTAATGGAGGGGAAATATAACAACACAGGTATTCTATACATATAAATGATGGCTGTTTAGGTCCTTTAAACTGTAAGATAAATATTTAGAAAAAACTATTAAAATCAAACATAGGAACATTTTAAAATAATTAAAAGGTAAATGTATTAAACCATTGTTTTGTCCAGTGGAAGAAAATTATTAATTATGAATGAGAATTACAACCTATTAAGCAAATTAAGCTTACTGTGACCTAAAAAAAAAAAAAAAAAAAAAAAAATTCTGTCAAAAATAAATAAAATAAAATAAATAGTAAAATAAAATAAAAATAAATAAAATACACCAATTTATACAAAAATAAAAAATAATAATTTAATTAATTAATTAATTAAACAATGATGTTACATTAATTAAAATAAATCAATTAAAATAAAATAATAAAAAATATATAAAATACATGAATTAATTAATTAATTAATTAATTAATTAATTACTTAATTAATTAATTAATTAATAAAAATAAAATATAAAATAAATATATTAAATCATGGTGGTAAATTAATTAAAATAAAATAAATAAATAAAACAATATAACCATTTTTTTAAATACATTAATTGATTAAAAATAACATAAAATAAATAAAAAGATAATTATGTTAAATTAATTTTTAAAAAAATACATGAAACTAAAACAAAACAAAGAAAATAAGGACAATTTTTGAATTAATAAAATACATTGATTATTTAATTAAAAATAAAATAATTAAATAAATACAAATTATGATGTTAAATTAATAAAAATAAATAAAAGATTTGCAATTAATTAAAATAATAAATTAAAAGAAAAAAATGTATTAACTTATTATGAACAATCCTTCATTCCACAATTTAAAAAATATATATAAAAAATAGAATAAGGAAAAATAAAAAATAAAGTAAAGAAATATAATATAATATTAATAATAATATTAATAATAATAAATTAAAATGTATTATTAATGTATTAATGAACAAACAAACAAATGAATAAACACCGTAAGTTTGCAATCTTTCATCATTTAATACCTCGCTCCAATTCCTGATGGGTAAAAACCGAGTCCAATTATTATATATATTATATTATATTTAATCTTGTGGTTTTAATCTGTTTACTTACAGATATTAAAAAATATGATTCTGGAAATTCAGTTTGGAGGACTGGATTCAATTAAATATATTTTATTTTACAGCTGACGAAACCAACACTCTAAGAGAAAACGAGCATTCACGCAATTGGACTTTAGACTCTATCTTGCTACTCTTGCGGTAGTTCCTGAAATGCAACCTTGGTCTTCTTTATACAGTATATGGATGGATATAATAACGCATATATTACACATTTGCTTTGAGAATGGATCAGGTGGTGGCACATTCAAGGGCCATCTGAAGCCCAAACACAGTAAATGTACACTTGAGCCAACACAAATGAGTCTGAGCACCAGAAAAGAGTATGAATGTGAATGTCTCTGGGTTTAATGGCAGGCGGTGGAAGTGAAAAACACAAGCGTAGGCACAGTACACGGATAAGAGGCTCTCAAAACTCTGAAGCTGCATTTCTCTTTTCTTCTGCTCGCAGATGCAGGATTAAAGTAGTGCCGAGTAAACATAACTTAATATAACCTAAGCCATTAAACGCTGCTTTTCATACACAGCCGAAAGTAAAAGAACAGCAATGTTTTAAGAATTCATGCAGCTTGCGAATTATTTAGTGCGGGCGTCGTTTAGAAGTGAGGTATTTACTGCCGGAGCCAATATTGGGTCGAGAGAAAACTGCAGTGAACTCTGGGCCTGTTGTTTTTCAAGGGTAAAGTCACAGATTTATGACATATAATACACAACACCTCTCCTGAACCGCGTGAGAGCGGCCTTGCTGTCTACATGGACAGCGTCATAAACTCTACATCGAGTCAAGTCGTATTCATTTCTGCGTCGCTTTATACTATACAGATTCAAAGTAATATCAATGATGCAGAGACACGTTCTGCTTGAAAAAGACATTATTCAGCTCATTGTTGATTCGGTTCAGTTCAATAATTATGAATTCATTCCGCTATAAGCAGCTCTATAGTCATTATTCTACTCAATTCAAGTTAAGATAGTGTCCGTGCAGTCAAATCAACACTAATATTATACTACAGCTGTTGAATACTTGAATCTGATTGGCTGATGAACGTTTTAAGGCGTGCAGTTATTTAAAGTAGTTCCAGCAGGTTTTGACCGCTTTACATTTACATATCACTCCGCCAGATGATTTCAGTTATTTATGTGGTCCTGAATTGTTGCCAGATTGGGAAGTTTTGAATTTGATTGTGCGGGGAAAAATGGGTTTGGGATGATTCGGGGTGAGTTTTCAACAGAGGTGGACAGTAGCACAGCTCATTTACTCGAGTACTGTACTTAAGTACACTTTTTGAGTATCTGTGCTTTACTTGAGTATAATTTTTTCTGGAAACTTATGACTTTAACTTCACTACACCTGAAAGACAAATATCGTACTTTTTACTCCACTACATTTCTATCAAGGTCCTCGAAGTGGAAAGTCGTTTCTGTCGCAGCTTTGAAAGTCAGTGATGATTTTTTTCTTCTTTAAAAGGTGTTTGGGTTTTTGCAGAAAGCCTTTCAGGAATCACTCTTGTAGAGTCTCGTGAAGTTCAATGATTTCACAGCATTTATTAAACACTGATTTATAGTTTAGAGCAAAATGGAAGAAGACGGATGTCCAAATGCTCATTTAGTGGAGTATTCACATAAACAAAGTTGATTCTGTCTTCAGTGAAGGTGAACAGTGTGAGAATATCAGATGTGTATCAGTGTATTGGATCCGTGCATTCGGCCTTAAAGTGACAGCAGCTTTATAACTTTTATAACTTTTATTTTATTTTAATGAGTTTAAGTTAGTCGTATGCTAGTGTGTCAGATGGAGCATCACTGACTGGCTTAAACCAAGATGGCATCATATGCATTTATACAACAATAATAAAATGATGTGCGCTGACGTAAAGAAATGTACTTTTGATACTTAAGTACTTCTTAAACAAATTCTTCTGTACTTTTACTAAAGTAAAAATCGTTTTTTACAACTTTCACTTGTAACGGAGTCATATTTGACCAGTAGTACTGTTACTTTTACTCAAGTAATGAAGTTTGTCCACCTCTGGTTTTCTTTACTTTCCCTTTTAAATGTCTGTGAAGGAGCTATGATGTCTATGTGGTACCATTTAAAAGCTTAGAGTCTCTACTTTCTGGAGATATGCATCACTTTGGCATTTGATTTACACAAAGTAATGTATTTACACTAAATTACTCTGATGCCATTTCCACCTGGATTTGGCTGAATCACTTTAGGGCCCAGTTTGGGCTGTTTCCAGCATGTATAATTCATTTAATGACACTGGGATATTGCATTTATATCTAGAGATGCACCGAATCCAGGATTCGGGTTCGGATTCGGCCGAATATTGGGCTTTTTGACTGGGTTCGGTTTTTGCTGAACCTTAGAATTTTTGTCCACCGAAGCGAACCCGCTTGCACTAGGCGATACTGGTCGATGATGCCGCGGTTGATTATGGCAACGTGTTTACTAGGTGGACCGTTCGCATGCAGTAGGCTGTGAGAGAGTGAAAATGGAACTTGTGAACAGAAAATGTTGTTTGGCAGAACTTTCAGTTACAAGAAGGCAATTCAAGTCGAGCTATATGTTCAATTTGCAATGCCGATTTGTCTCGTGGTGGCAAGAACCCTAAACAATAGCCGCTGGATGTCCGGTTCGCGATGAATCGTTCTTTTTAACCAGATCTTTTTAGTGATCCGGTCGAACCAGTTCACCAAATCGGACTGAATCGTTCTAAACGGTTCGCGTCTCAAATCAGCGCTGATCCCACAAGTTACTGTACTTCCCTTTCGAAAGGGAACTCGAGCTGCGTCAGCTTGACGCTACGGGGAACGCCTCCAGCGTGACCGGTGTCTGAGCTACTATCAAATCACAGCAATCCTACTGACTGGCGACAGCCTATGATGTCATCAAGGTCCAACCAGGAAGTATATAAGGGCGCCTTGCAAACATGACACCAGCATCTTCGTCTTCAGGGACTGTTTTTGTCTGAATGCTTCAAGTCAAAGGTAATCCACATTCATTTATTTTCTGCCTGGGATTAAGAGCATGCACAATCAAGCTCTTGTGGAGTCATTTGTTCATTTGTGTGTAATGTGAGCAAAGTTTTCAATCCAAGATCGCTCCGTTCTCGTCTAGCGCTCTTCCTGAGGGAAGAGCGTTTTTGCATCTGAGGTTAGTGATGTGGTCCCCGCTCACGATGAGGCTGAGCGCGGATGCACGTCACAGTCCCTCGGATGGGGTCGCCGATCGCCGCGAGGGGACGTTTCCCTCCGGCGATCTAGCGACTGACGAGACTAATCACGAATGCTCGTAGGGATGGCTGGTGAGAAAGGAAATTAATTTCTCGGCCATCCTGACCGTGTATGCTGAGCCGATGGCTGTAATGAGTGCGCTGCATGCAGGCTGCGGCCGTCATGTGGGCGCATTAAAGGAGAGATCGCTCGTTTAAATGGAACAATCGATTTCTCCCCGGCCATGAAACCGTTGGCTCAGTTGAGCTTTTCCATTCCTTCCTAATCTCCTGACTGAGATCGTGAGGGTATGGAAGAACCCATATTCAGTGTATTCACGGACATCAGCGGGTGGTAAACGCTGATGTTTGGAGGATGGGTGGATATGGGTATGTGTTCTCGCCCCGGATTGCTGTTAAGAATAATCTAGAAAGATCCGGGTAGGCGGGGACACTAAGAGCTCCAACCCTGCCATCTGAGCTTCTTTCAACTATGTTTCAAGAAGTGTAGATGGCGGGGCATACACGGCAGCGGGTCAGCCTGGTGCTACTTTTACGCCATGTCGGTGTTGCAAGTATACTGGGAAGACCTGCTGAGTGATCTCAATCAGGGAAAATACCCTGACGCGCTGCGCAGCTGTGCGCCATATCAGCGATAGCAGGGCCCGAGGGCCAGTGTCGCAGAAGCGCGGGTGGTGGTGTCCGAGGACCCGCACACCGCTGAGATCCGGGTCCCAGGCAGGCGAGGGGGGGTCAAGGCATACGGACCAGTGACGGGGCCTGAGTGCCAACATCGCCTCTCATGCTACCCGCGGTTAAGGGCAGGGCGCAAAGAGGCGGACTCCCACAGAAGAGGAATAGTATAACAACGCTGTTGGCGTGAATGAAATATCCCTCCCTTAGGTGGGTGAGTTAAGAATTACATCTAATTTACTGCTCTTCTTCATTGTCTCCCCAGGCGCTTCTTACATCCGGCCCTGAGTGAGGCCATGACGATGATACTCTAGACCCCGCCTGGCTGGGCAGTGAGAAGCGCACCCTCAGGCGGTTGCGCTCCTAAGCATGCATACTGTGAGTAAAACTTATGGGTGGATATCGTCGCGCAGGAGGCGAGCTGGTAAGTCCCCCTTGTGAGGGAAACATTTTTTCTTTATGTTGTGTGAGACTTCATGCTCCTTGCCGAGGGTTTGGGGATCACGGTATCGATGGAGCGTCTCGTTCCCTGTTCTCAGGGAACTAAGGTTACAGTCGTAACCGGGGACGTTACTCACTTTCTGACATGAGTGACAGTCCCTCAGACTAGAAATAAATTAATATCTTGAAGTATATGTTGTAACTCCAACAGTTCACTGAACTGAGACATGTTTTGCTGTGAAAACCGGTGAGCTGAGATACTGCATGCGTGATGGCGTCGTCTTGAACCGAACTGTTTCTCTCGGAGCGGGACGGCTGCTGTTTCTCTCGGAAAACAGATGCTGATAATAAATGAGCACGGGTGAACCAAGGATTTGTGTAAGTTTATGTTATGTCAATGTAAGTTTATTTAATCTGTGTAAAACATCAGTGTTTGCACGACAGTGGCTGTATTGAGTGCTTTTGCAAAACATGAATTAAAAAACATCCAAGATGATGATGATGACAATAATAATTATTACTTTACTAAGTTTTGATTACAAATACTTTATATGAATGTGTTTGAATGTATTTTCATCCGCCGGGATGATAGAAATGACGTCATTACGTAAGGACGTAAAAGAACCGGTGATCCGTTTTTTTTAACCGGTTCATTGAAATGAACTGTCCGAAAGAACCGTTTCGCGGAAAAGAACCGAACTTCCCATCCGAGAGAAAAGAGTCGTGCATGAAGGAATCTACCGACAGCAATACGGCACAGTCATCCTGGCATAATGTTGTCTTTTTTTTTAATTTAAATTAAATAAAAAATACACTGCTGTGGACGTTGTTTATGTCATTAATGTGTTTACTGTGATAATGGACTGAGGATGGGAGTTGGATTCAGTATTCGGTTTCGGATTCGGCAGAATCTTAACCAGTGAATTCGGTATTCGGCCGAACCTCAAAAATCTGGATTCGGTGCATCCCTATTTATATCACTGTATAAGGTGGTGGGAGGGGGTGGTGAAGGGGGGTAGCAGGGTTAGGGAATGGGGGGGGGGTCATCCCTTCAGACCCATTTGAATAAATCTGTCATACAACATGACACAGACATGTTATAAGTTGTCTTGACACAGTCAAGACAACTTATTTTTTCCACTATTTTCTGTAATTTAGTGGAAGCAGCCCAAACTGTCTGCAGAGCACACAGGGCCTGAGTTACACACTTTCAAAAATGAATTTATGAAAAAAAATGAAAAGGCGCCTACTTTTGGGGGTTCACAATTCACTTTTATCAGTGTTTTATGTAACTTTAAAGGGTTTCCTGTAAAATGACACCAACATTTTGAACTTAGAGACCACTGTATGTGTGTATGGGAGGCTTTTCAATTTGGGTCGGCCAAATCCAGGCGGAAATCCCAAAAAATGGCTCTGAGTGTGAGAGGCTAAGCATGTTTTTTTTTTCAACCTGTCCTCCAAAAAATACGACTCTATAGGTCGTTTTTCAAGCACCTTATTACGACCTATATTTACGTTTTAAAGTCATGCGCCCTCTAGCTGCCGTGAAAATAATGACAGTGTCGTGTTACGTGACATCATGAAATGACGCATGACTGTCGTTACATGTCGTTATGTAATGCGTGTTAATTTTAATGCAATGTGTGGACTTTTTACCACCATTTGTCATATTTCCATTTAGCAAAAATGTTTTTAATTTACAACTACACACACCCCATCCCTAAACCTACCCAGTGATTTATAGTCATACACAATTTATGAGCACGTCAGCAGATCACATTTTCATTTTTGGGTGAACTATCCCTATAATCAAATGTATTTTTATTTTATTTTATTATTTTTTTGAGTGTGGGTGAGCAGAAGAGACATTAAAACGCCGTATAGTGATCTCAAACAGCAGGATAAATGGTGCACGTCTGAAGGAAGCCTCTCGTCAGAGGTAAACTCCTGAGGCGTGTTACTGGAGCGTGTTCATGTAAACGTGTGCGTTCATTCGTGGCCTCAGTCTTCCAGCCAAAAATGAAAGAGATCACAGAGGAAGAATGACTTCAGGCCTCAGAAGATGCTGATAAACCGATGGACCACCTGCTTTGGTGGAGATCCGTCAGATGCAAAGCCAAGCGTCTCACGGATGAGCTGACATATAAGAGAGAACAAATCAATCCTGGATCTGTCTTATCCTGCCGGCTGCCTTTAAGTCCACTGGGAACTTCCTTTAACACTTAATATTCAGCAATATTACCGATCTGAATGGACTGAATGCACTGACGCTATTGGATGAGCCGATGATGACATCACTGTTTTCTCCATGAATTGAACTCGTTCCATAATTGAGGAATTTACACAGATATTGAACTGAATAATGGCTGTTTACTGTTGTCCTTTAGAGCTGCCTTGAAACACTATATAAAGTGCTATAGAAATAAAACTGCAAAAAACTAATTTAAAAAAAAAGCTAATTTTATTATAATAAAAAATTTTTTTTAGAATATAAATTCTTAAAAAGCAATTTTTGGTAGAAATAAATTGTGTTGGGTGATTTTATTTTTCTTACTCTTGTTTATAGGGAGAAATGTTATTTCAGTATTATTTATATAAAACTATAAGTGTGTGTGTGTGTGTGTGTGTGTGTGTGTGTGTGTGTGTGTGTGTGTGTGTGTGTGTGTGTGTGTGTGTGTGTGTGTGTGTGTGTGTGTGTGTGTGTGTGTGTGTGTGTGTGTGTGTGTGTGTGTGTGTGTGTGTGTGTGTGAATTTCTGTTTAGCTTCATTATTTTAATTCAATTTCAATTATTATTGAATTATTTCAGTAATTTTAGTGCTTACAATTACATGCAGAGGCAACATTTTAAATTTTTTATTTAAGTTTAAGATTTAAGTTTTTGTTTTATATTTGTTTGTTTTATAAAATTTAATTGATATTGTATTTTATTTCAGCTTTATTTCACATCATAAAAATGAGTTTTAATAGTTTTACCTTTAGTTAATAATAACAACGAATTTAAGTCGGACCGTGTCAAAATTTCTTTGTTGAGAGAAAATAAAAATCACAGATATCGTGTATAAGTTACAATTTACAATAACTTTCAGAAATAATAACTTGCCTCTCACTCCACAACCAATCCTTAAAATGTTACACAGAACGGAACAGAAATGACAAATATTAGTATAAACGACACACAAATTACAGTGGCATTTCATTATAAACACCAAGCCTAAACAAATATATGCCATTAACCCACTAAATGAGTTTCTGTCCAGATCTATCACTGTTCAAATGTGAACAAACCCCACTGTCCCATCAACATTCACAATCGCACTTCATGATCAATACTGAATTAGCCTCCACTAATACCATCATTACGTTCTCGTCTTGTAAAGGCAATCATCCCGATACGTCTTGAAGTGTGTCGCGCTATAGCTAATGGGAACAGAGTGAAGCCGAGTGAGAGAAGAAGGTCTCGAGGGGTCACTTTAGAGCAGCTTATTGAGTGGGCGAACATTGTGACACTGTTCATTTAAAACTCAACAAGCCTTGCTAATGTGCTAAAGTCCAACGCCGGTGTGTGGGAGTTCCAGCTTATCCTCAGAGCGGTGTTAACAGTCATCTTTACACTCAAAAACATGATTCAGGCCCTTCATAGATAAGACACATTTAAATTATGTTACTTTACTTAATTAAATTAAGTTGTGTCGAAATTAGATGTTTGTGTTCAACAGGGCCGGCCCTGACCAATTTGCTGCCCTGGCCTAGGCAAGGTTTTACTTGGTGCCCCTTGTATCAAGGTTTTTATATGTTGGTTGTGTTTCTATAATTGAAAAAAAACACACACACACACACACACACACACGTCTGGTTCACTATCTTTGTGGGGACTCTCCATTACGGTTTTTATACCATACAAACCGTATTTTCTATCCCCCTACACTGCCCCTGCCCCTAAACCTACCCATCACACACACACACGTCTGGTTCACTATCTTTGTGGGGACTCTCCAAAGACGTAATGGAATATTTTCTATCCCCCTACACTGCCCCTGCCCCTAAACCTACCCACAAACACACACACACACACACACTACTCCTAAACCTACCCATCACACACACACACACACACACACACACACTACTCCTAAACCTACCCATCACAGGAAACATTCTGCATTTTTACTTTCTCAAAAAAAACGTATCCTGTATGATTTATAAGCATTTTGAAAAGTGGGGACCGCTGGCTGGTCCCCACAATGTAATATAAACAAGGACACTCACACACACACACACACACACACACACACACACACACACACACACACACACACACATATATATATATATACAAAAATGTGTGTATACGAATATAATCCTTCACTAAACTATGCATGCTAATATTTTCACCATGAATTACATTTTTTAAGAATTTTTTATATTTATTGTGCATTTTGTTTTTGTTTTTTTAGCTATTTTAGATAAACCTGTATATAAATATCATTACTAATTTCAGAAAATAAATTTTACAAACACCATATATCCCCTTACAATTGCACAACTGAGTAAAAACATTAGGCTATTAAATATATATATATATATATATGTTTATAAATGTTTATAAACAACTGATTTTTTACAGATTCTGATCACCCAGAACAGTTGCTTACATAAAGTTTAAGATAAAAATAACTGGAATTAATTAGCAAACATTCATATTTAGATAATGCATTTAGATCAACTGTTCATTCATTTCATCACTTCACCTCTGTCTTTATCCCTTTATTCCTTTATATTCCTGTATCAGAGGGCTTCGGTCTTTTTGACACATTGGCCATCCGTCATAAATAATTAGGCAACTTCCCAACTTTCACTGGCGCGAGCAAACAAGCACATTAAAAGCGAAAGCATTCCTGTCTGTTAGATGCCCGAGAGGCGACGCGACAACAAATTCCCAACGTTAAACTGATCCCGCGTTCAATATCGGACACACTAAAGCACTCGCTGGGCAGAAGGAGATTCATGCGGTGGTCTGGGAAGAGTCTGGGGATTTGTTTAAGGTTTTTTTGGTAATATTTTGAATTAATATTAATAAAAAGTAACAGTAATAAAACCGGAAAAATCTCTCATTTTGGCGCCCCTAGCATTTGCCTATTCCGCCTACGCCACGGGCCGGCCCTGGTGTTCAATCAGCCTTATATATTTAAAACTGAAGTTTACTTTATTTATTTGCGTTAAAACTACATGAAATATTTGTGCTGACATCACTAACTGGGCAGTGGATCTGTAGTTCCCAGCATGCTTTGCAAGAGACTGCGCTAGGAGAGTAAATGTACGGATTAAAGTCTTATTTTATGTGTTTTTTAGAAAAGGGAAAGATGTTATTAGTTAATATTAGTGTTTAATGTTCAGTTATGATGGACATTTAGAGGAGTTTCTGTAATTTTGTGGTTAGCGTTATGCAGAAGAGTGTGTGTGTGTGTGTGTGTGTGTGTGTGTGTGTGTGTGTGTGTGTGTGTGTGTGTGTGTGTGTGTGTGTGTGTGTGTGTGTGTGTGTGTGTGTGTGTGTGTGTGTGTGTGTGTGAGCCTGTTTATGTGGTTTATGAGGACACAAATTTGTATAACTACATGGGTATTACACTGGTATTACACTATAAATGTGGTTTATGAGGACATATCAAATGTCCTCATAATTCAAATGGCCTTAAAAACATACTAAATTATGTTTTTTTGAGAAAGTAAAAATGCAGAATGTTTCCTGTGATGGGTAGGTTTAGGGGCAGTGTGTGTGTGTGTGTGGTGGGTAGGTTTAGGGGCAGGGGCAGTGTGTGTGTGTGTGTGTGTGTGTGTGTGTGATGGGTAGGTTTAGGGGCAGGGGCAGTGTAAGGGGATAGGAAATACGGTTTGTACGGTATAAAAACCATTACGCCTGTGGAGAGTCCCTGTAAACCACATAGACCAACATGTGTGTGTGTGTGTGTGTGTGTGTGTGTGTATGTGCGCGCGTGTGTGTGTGTGTGTGTGTGTGTGTGTGTGTGTGTGTGTGTGTGTGTGTGTGTGTGTGTGTGTGTGTGTGTGTGTGTGTGTGTGTGTGTGTGTGTGTGTGTGTGTGTGTGTGTGTGGCAAATGTTCATTTATTCAAAAGTTCTAAGCAAAATTGAGCACGTAGAGGTAAATTAATACTCAAAAGAAATCCTACATTACATTTTCTGATGTGTAGGCTAATTGTTGAAATATGATCCCCAGAACATGCACCACCATGCATTATTATTATTATTACTATATTAAGACTTACATTCCACTGTACAATAGCAATATATAATATATGTCACAATTTATTTAAGTTAAACGGGACTTTTATTTTGACGGGTTGCCACGAACACCTTTGAGTTTCTGTGTGTTTGATATGACGATAGATTTCGTCAAATTAAACGGTAAAATGCTCATGAAGTGACTCTGGACTTATAACCGGAACTCATAGGGCTCTACTGTCCCCGTTCTCTTTCTTTATATGGAAAAACACAGCATGAACTTTTGTATTCTGCAAAATAAAAGAAATTCCTGAGTAAATGATGACAGAAAGCTTATTTTTGTGAGATCTGTCCCTTTAAGTGTAATATATGCACTAATGTAAACCTATACGGCTGATCTGGTGTCGCACACACATAAAGACCTCCTGAAAAATCATTTTTGGCTTACTAGATATTACATGACAGCTATTTATTTGATGTCATGCTGAAATCCCTCGGTTTAGGAGACAGTATTTCTGCTTCTCAGACACCACAGATCTTTAGAAGAGCTTAAGAGCTGAAATGCTAAATTAAACCCTTCTGACTTCTGTGGCTTTCACAGGGATGAGGGAGAAGATGAGCCTGCCATTGGAAGAGGAAGTCAAACACACACACACACACACACACACACACACACACACACACACACACACACACACACACACACCAATAAACTGATTAATCAATTCATTTATTACGAGTGTTTGGCACGTCGAGCATCATTACTAATGATTATGGGGGGGGGGGGGTACAAATTATTAGACTCTTTTCACTTGACACAGTAAGAACCAACTTAAATACCCCAATAAACCACCTAACCATGATCTAGTAACTATGACTATTATAGTCCCATAACTCCATAGCAACTGCATAGCAACGCCATAGTAATCTCCAATAACACCCTAGCAACACCTAGTACTCTCCCATCACAACCTAACAACACAATAGAAATCTCCAATAGAGACAGAGCGACACGCGTCATAATCTGAAGCCACGCCCACCGGGGGGGAAAACAAACCAACCGTCTCCATTGACTTTCTATTGTGTGAGGCGGCCTCCTTATCATTTCAGACTTATTACTAAAAAACGAACAATGTCTAAAAGCTGATATGTGACAAGGTGTGCAGAAAACAAGCTAAAGAACCCCGGAACAAAAACCCAGAAGTTTTTATAAGCTGCTGACCCAAAAAACGAACGTTTAAAGACAAAAAAGTGGATACAGGCAATAGAGACAAACGCAAGATGTTATATTACAGAGAGAACTACGCCCACTGGAGGGGAAGGTAATCCGAGACAGGAAATATAATATATAAAACTGACATTTGGATATTTGATAACATGTTTACTGCACACGTAGGCATACTGAGACATACTGAGGGTCAGGATCCCAAAACGGACCCATTCTTCCTGCTGAAGCTTCATGTCTTATTGCCTGTGTTCACTTTCGCTGCTTAAACACTCATTTTTTTAGGGTCGAGAGCTTATAAAAACTTAGCTATGTGTTTTTTAGCTTGTGTGCTGCACATCTTGTCACAAATCAGCTTTTAGACATTGCTTTATTGTTTGTTATAAGTAAAAAAAGAGGACGCGACGCCTTCACACAATACAGAGTCAATGGAGAGCGTTGGATTGTCTCCCCCCTGGTGTGGGCGTGGCCTAAATAAGCTCTGTCTCTATATACCCCTAGCAACACCTAATAATCTCCCATCACAACCCTAGCAACACCTAGTAATCTCCCATAACACCCTGGCAACACCACAATAACCTCCCTTTACAACCTAGAAACTACATAGAAACACCCTAGTAATCTCCAATAACACCCTAGCAACACCTAGTACTCTCCCATAACAACACCATAGTAATCGACCTAGCAATTGCATAGCAACACCACAATAATCTTGTATAACACCCTGGCAAAACCTTAGTAACCTCCCTTTGCAACCTATAAACTGCATAGCAACGCCATAGTAATCTCCCACAACACCCTAGCAACACCATAGTAATCTCCCATTACACCCTAGCAACCACTGAGCAAAACACCGTAGTAATCTCCAACAGCAGCCTAGAAACCACATAGCAACACCAAAGTAATTTCCCATAACCCCATAGCAACAGCATAATAAATCTCCCATAATGGCAGTGGTGACTTCTCAACCCAATGTTTAGATTGTAGTAAAAATTCCCTTTCATTCCAGTATTGGGAGATCATATCTGGTCACACTGCAAAAAAATGCTTTCTTACTTAGTATTTTTGTCTTGTTTCTAGTCTAAATATCTAAAACATTCTTACATTAAGAAACATTCACTAGACAAGTAAAAAAATATTGTTTTGTTTTGGGGGAAAATAACTCAAAATTAAGAGAGTTTTTGCTTAAAATAAGAATGAAGAAACAAAAATGGTACAAAATCTAGCTCTCCGTTTAAGCCTGGAAATGCTTAATTCCAGGCTTAAACGGAGAGCTAGATTTTGTACCATTTTTGTAATATAATTTAGTCATTTCTAGTAATATTATTGAACGTATTTGAATTGCATTGAACTTAATTATATGAATTACTTGATTTATGTATTGCTGTTTTACTTAATGTTATTGTTGAATATATACAATATTGTTTTTTTTTTTATATGTATGTATGTGTGTGTTTGCGTATGTGTATGTGTATGTATGTTTATATATATATATATATATGTATGTATATATGTATGTATGTATGTATAATATAATTTTTTTTTTTTTTTTTCTGTCTCCCTCAGTCTCTCTCTTTCGCTCTCTCTCGCTCTCTCTCTCTTTCTCTCTCTCTCTCTCTCTCTCTCTCTCTCTCTCTCTCTCTCTCTCTCTCTCTCTCTCTCTCTCTCTCTCTCTCTCTCTCTCTCTCTCT
This sequence comes from Pseudorasbora parva, assembly GCF_024679245.1. Lineage (NCBI taxonomy): Eukaryota > Metazoa > Chordata > Actinopteri > Cypriniformes > Gobionidae > Pseudorasbora > Pseudorasbora parva. The sequence goes on from NC_090188.1 coordinate 2,699,985, forward strand.
CTCTCTCTCTCTCTCTCTCTCACACACACACGCACACTGAATGACCAGGTGTCTGTAATTAGATCAATTAATGACTGGTTAGAAATGAGCTTGAGATGTTGTTTGTTATACACACCCTGACGAAGGCATGTAAAGCCGCAATGCGTAGGTGTCTCTGTCACCAATTTTTTAAATGTTTAAGCCATGAAAAAATAAAGGCTTTTTAACTTTCTCAATACACCCATCGAGTGCCTTGGACTACTTTTGCATTTAGACTTAACTATCCTACACAACCAAAGAGCACCGAGATCCTACACCCTGTGCAGCACTTCCTGCATTCCTTTGCATTGATATAGTGCCTTACGCGTTCACGGACAGGCGCCATCTTGGAAAACAGTCTCGACTCATCGAGCGACGAGAGCTCTGCTAAGTGATGAACTGTGACTTGGAATCTCATATGGTCCGTTGTTTCAGGAAGAAAACACTGAACGCGACAGAGAAAATTAATAAATAAATACAAAAATGTCCATGTTATTACATTTCACAAACTTAATTCCTATCGACCAGCTCACTTAGAACAGCACTCGTGGATTGATTTGTTGTTTTCCAAGATGGCGCCTGTCCGTGAACGCGTAAGGCACTATGTTTATAAAGTATCTTCTTATTAAACTGTTTGTACTCTTACAAAGTTCTCAATGCTTCGGTTTGCATGTAGGGACCCTCATTATGCTACCGTGTTAGTGTGAGGCTATTTTGAGCCTTGTTAGTGGTTTTAACTGGCGATTTAATTTTACCACCCTGTGTCTACCCTGTGTCCCATAGACTAGTGTTATAAGCTAATCTGTTTTTAGAGATAAAACTCTTTACATTCGATTTTCATGAAAACGCATCCCAGAGAACGATCTACTCGGTAACCATCTGTTAATTACCCCTAGGGTCATTTCTCACCGGAGTTGTCCTTTAATGACAGACATTTAATTTTTGGGTGAACTAACCCTTTAAGTGCTGATTGAGCCCTCCTCGTTTATTTATGTGATTAGATTTGGCTGTTACAGCGTCACCTTGAGCGGAACAAACTTCTCTTCAGAAGTGAAGATCTCCCCGTTCTCGTAGGCCTGCTGCATCCGCGCTCGGCTTGAGGAGACTGGGAAGTCTGTCGCTGTGTGTGTGTATATCCTGATCCTCTGTAGATGTTAAAGCGGAAGCTATTCCTACGGTAAATCTAGACATCACTAAAACTGTCACGGTTCAAACAGCAGATTTCACCACAGCTTAGCCTCGACAGACCCGCAGATTTGCATTTTGAGCTGTAAAGTTTTAGAAGACCGTTTGGAGGTAAACATGATGTCGTAATCCCGTTACACTGATGCTCGGTCACATTAGTCATCCTGAGATATAGAGAAATGTCATGTGAGGAAAACTCATAAAGCACCCGTGACTAATAGCTCTATAGTCGCCGAATTCAACACACTCGCTCAATTACACCCTCCGTCAATGTCAAATGCCAGTTCCTGATGAATGCGGTGGCTAACGTGCAGTTTCACAGAGGATTGTGATGGCTTTATCGAGCTACAAAATCTGAGCGCTTAATTCTTTATATATATAATGTACTTATTTTTTGCAGACAAACATCCCTTTTGGTCACTACTGTATATATACAGCAAGTTTGAAAACATTTTCAAAAATACAGAACCAAATGTTATATTGTGAAATATTATTATTAATTTAATTCTTTTTTATGTTACTATACTTTAAAATATAATTTATTTCTGTTATGCAAAGCTGACTTTCTTCAGTGTCACATGATCCTTCAGAAATAATTCTAATATGCTGATTTATTATCAATATTGGAAACAGTTCAGCCTAATATTCTTTTGAAACCTGTTATACTTTTTTGATTTAAAAAAGTTAATAAAAAAAGAATAGTATTTATTTAAAATGATTTAAAATTTGAAAAATCTAATATTTTTTTGTAACAATATACAATTTTGTTCAAAAGCTTGGCGTCAGTAATATTTGTTCTTTGGGCCATTCCACCGAATGGGTGACATTTGCCTGTTGTAACTTTTAAAAATTAAACACATTTTTTATCTTTTTTCAACACTGATTCTAATAAAACACATATTTCACTGTTCAAAATGTATATTGGTCAATCTCAGGTAACTTTATTTTATTTTTTATAAGGTTTCAAAGAGGGAGATGGATGCATTTTTCTCAGTCCTGTTACCAAAAAACATGTGTCTTTTAAAAAACAAGTTTAAAAGAAATGTCAACTGATCTATTTGTTTTCATTTCACAAACGTGCTTATTTTAAAGACATGGTTGGTTGCATGTTTAAATCATTTCAATTTGTCTCTAAAAATCAGTATTTATGCACACAAGGTGTATTTCTTTTAAAAAACAAAAGCCATTTTTTCATTTTAAAGGAGACCCAAACCTCAAATCTATAAATAAAAAAAAAATGTATCATGTAATAAATGAAACTATTGGATAAATAATAAACATAACACAATTGAAAAAATCAGTGGTTTAACAATTTAATAACAGGACTGAACATTGTGTAACAGGAATGAATGCGGACTGTGTGTGTGTGTATGTATATATATACAGTCCCTGACAAAAGTCTTGTCGCTTATCTATTTTCTAGAAATACCTGATATTAACCTGACTTTTAATTAATTCATTGCTGTTAGAAATAGCTCATATGAAAAGCTAAAACCCTCCCAAATGATGTTTAATGCACTGAAACAAATAATTTTCACAGAAAAAATATTTATCATTTAATCAAGACAGAAAGGTCAAATTTTGGCAAGACAAAAGTTTTGTCGCCTATACAGAAATTGAACAAATTTACAGCAAATACAAAAATATGTCAGCAAATTAAGTTGTGGTGCTGTGAGATCCAAATGTAATATCTTGTATGACTTCCATGAGCTTGAAGGACTGCATCCATGCGGTTTGGCAAGGATTCATACAATTTATTGATGAAGTCATCAGGAATAGCTAAGAAAGCAGTCTTGCATGCCTCCCAGAGTTCATCAATATTCTTGGGTTTCGTCTTCCATGCGTCCTCTTTCATCCTACCCCACATATGCTCAATGATGTTCATGTCTGGTGACTGGGCTGGCCAATCCTGGAGCATCTTGATCTTCTTCACCTTGAGGAACTTTGATGTGGAGATGGAAGTATGCGATGGAGCACCGTCCTGCTGCAGAATTTGGCCTCTTTTATGGTTGGGAATATAAGAGGTAGCTAAGATTTCTTGGTATTTTAGACTATTGATGTTGCCTTCCATCCTGGAGGTCTCTCGCACACCCCCATACTGGATGTAACCCCAGACCATGATTTTTCCGCCACCAAACTTCACTGTTTTCTGGGTTAATCTCGGATCCATTCTGGCTCCAGTAGGTCTCCTGCAATATTTGCAGCGACTGTGGTGTAATTCAACAGAAGATTCAGTGGATCTGGTCTTCAGCCTCTTGATAATCAAAACTTTAGTCTCAGGGTGAATCTTAGGCATGTTTGCAGAGGTCTAGTTGCAGTTGATGTGAAGGTCTAGCGTACTGGGGTTCTTTTTATACACACTTGAGACCTAATTGATCCATTATTAGTCACAGGTGAAGCTCATATGACAAGGTGACAACACTTATGTCTTTGCAAAAATTGACTCAATGGGCTTTACCAAGCTGTGAATATTAGAATACTTTTTGAAAGTTTAGTTTTTCACTGAAACATTATCACAAAAGCTGGTGGGATTAAAATGAGCCATTTCTTGTAAAAAAAAATCTTGATTAGAAATATATTTCAGCGGCACTTTAGGTCAATTTGTACACAAGCGACAAGACTTTTGTCAGGGACTTACATATATATATGTATGTATGTATAGTGTGCATAGCTTATGTGTGTGAGAGATTTCTGAAGTTGCAATATCATCAAATATACAGAAAATAAAATGAGAGGCCTTACTTTTGGTCTTCCCATTGCCTCCAGAAGATGTAGATGATGCAACTTCCTGTTGAAAATGTGTCTTGTGGAATGTTCCAAGTTTTTTTGGGGGGGGGGGGTTACGGTAACAGGACTGAGTGAAAACCCGGGGACATGACTAAAACATTTTTTTTATTTAAAATATTAGATAAAATATTTTTTTGTCATGATTTTATTTTTAAAAAAAGCATAGATTGTGTATAAAGTCACGCAACAATGCAAAAAAAATACTATTTCTGAAGGATTTTAATCATTATATTTAATTGTAAAGTACAGAGATAGAGAGTGGGGACATGCAACAAATGCTATTTTCTTACTGATCTAGGTAGTTTTTATTGATGTTTTTAATCAAATATTTAAATTTTTCATTTAGCTTAATATGCGGGACACTTTGCTTAATAATAAAATGCATTTTAGAGTTAATTTTCATGATTTTTTTATTCATATAATGTCCTGGGGACACAAATGTCACCCATTCGGTAGAATGGCTCCTTTCTTTTTTAGCAAGGATGTGTTAAATTAATCAGAAGAGATAGTAAAGATTTATATTGTTAGAAAATATTCATATTTTAATACATGGTGTTCCTTTTAAATATTTATTCATCACTGAATCCTTAAACTACGGAAGCCCTGAACCGCAAAGTAAAAAAAAAAAAACATGTAAAAAAAAAAAAAAAAAATCTATAATTTCGAGATTATAAAGTCGAAACATTTTGAGATTATAAAGTCGAAACATTTCGAGATTTAAGTCAAAATTACAAACGCAGCCTCATTGACGTTACAGTCCTGTGCCAGCCGGCAGTGTATTTGAACAGGGGGCCGAAAACTTTCATCATCCATCTATAGAATACACTTCTCTATATCTCTACGGTGTGTATTTCTTGAGAACTTGTAATTAAATAAATGACACCACCAGTAGCCTATGCTTTGTCAGCTCATACAGTTGCATGGAGGTTCATGTTCTGGGGATCATATTTCAACAATTACACATCAGAAAATGTTTTAAAGCAGAATTCATTTAGAGAAAACATTTATCAATACCTCTACGTGCTCAATTTTTTGAGAACTTGTATAATAATTAAATAATAACACCCCCCATTATGCTTTGTCTGCTCATAGTTGCATGGTGGTGCATGTTCTGGGGATGATATTTCAACAATTAGCCTACACATCAGAAAATGTAATGTAGGATTTCTTTTGAGTATTAATTTACCTCTACGTGCTCAATTTTGTTTAGAAAAAATTAATGCCACCTATATATATATATATATATATATATATAGTACATAACATTACATGTCAGTTTGACATTATGTTCCTTCATACTTTTAAAAAGACAAGACATTAAATCCGTTTTGGACGCATTTAAATGCATCAATCTGTATCTAGTCATTTGGCCTGATCCCTTGATTTCCTCGGGTATAAGCTGGCTACCTCATGCAGTCTGAAAAGTGTTTTCGCCTGTAAAGTTTATTCCTGCGCAGTATATTTTGTAACGTCCTAAGAAGACATATGTCATGTTGGTAGATAACATTTTGTGCTGTAAAATTTCCTTTTGAAATCCTAGATAAAAGTAAAAAGCAACTATTATCCATGTCAGAAGCAGTTAGACCTCCAGCGCAGATCTATACTAAAAAAATATAACGACTTTATTCTCGAAATGTTTTGACTTTATTCTCAAAATTATAGATTTTTTTTTTTTTTACTTTGCGGTTCAGGGCTTTTGTATGAAACAAAGTTTCACAGGTTCTAAAAAAATATTAAGCAGAACTTTTTCCAACATTGATAATAAATCAGCAAATATCACTTTTGGCCACCACTGTATACATGTGACCCTTGACATAAGGGTCAGTTTTTTTAAATTGAGATTTATACTCTGAAATCTGAATAAATTAGCTTTCCACTGATGTATGGTTTGTTAGGAAAAGATTTGGCTGAGATAAGATTATTAATAATTAATACAACTACTAATAATACATTTGATATGTTTACGGTAGTAAAATTACAAAATATCTTCATGGAACATGATGTTTACTTAATGTCCTAATGATTTTTGGCATAAAAGAAAAATGGATAATTTTAACCCACAATGTATTGTTGGCTATTGCCACAGATATACTCGTGAGACGCAGGACTGAGTTTGTGCTCCAGGGTCACGTATACAGTACGGGTCAAAAGTCTGAAAACATATTTTAGAAATACAGAAAAAAACTGTAATATTGTGAAATATTGTTTATGTTAATAAACTTTGTAATAAAATTTATTTTTTGTGATGCAAAGCTAAATTTTCTGAAGAATCATGTGACTGATAGAGTAATGATGATAAATTCAGCTTTGATCACAGGAATAAATTACACTTTACTATAGTATATTCACATAGAAAACAGTTTTTTTGAATTCTAATAATGTTTCACAATTTTTACTGTATTTTTGATTTTTTTTTAAATGCAGCCTTGATCAGCATGAGAGATTACTTCTATATAGTAATAATAATAATTAATTACATTTATATAGCGCTTTTTGGGGTACTCAAAGCGCTTTACATTTAGAAGGGGGGCTTTTCACACCACCACCAATGTGCAGCATCCCCTGGATGATGCGATGGCAGCCATATTGCGCCAGAACGCTCACCACACACACCAGCTGATTGGAGGAGAGGAGACAGTGATTAAGCCAATCAGGAGAGGGGGATTATTAGGAGGCCATGATGGACAGAAGCCAATGGGCAAATGTGGCCAGGATGCCGGGGTTACACCCCTACTCTTTATCGAAGGACATCCTGGGATCTTTAACCACCACAGAGAGTCAGGACCTCGGTTTAACGTCTCATCCGAAGGACGGTGCTCTTTGACAGTACAGTGTCCCCATCACTATACTGGGGCATTATACTGTAAAAAAAATGTGTTGGTTTTTGTTGGTTTAACTTAAAAAAGTAAGTAACCTGGTTGCCTTAAAATGTTGAGTTTATTGAAATTAAAAATTTGAGTTGAAACAATGAAGGAAATTTGTTTAATAAATAGAAACTCAAAATATGATTGTATCTGAACCACATACAAAATGTGATAAATCATGAAAATAGCGCTATTTGGCTGCGTCATCAGAAATAAAACACACAATTACCCAATATGCTTACAAAATCTCTTAATAATATTTTAATAAAGGTTGTCAAATCTCAAAAAATGTTCATTCTATTAACTCAAAATTTTAAGGCAACCAGGTAACTTTTTTTCTAAATATTTTTTTACAGTGTAGGCATGGGCGTCTGAACCATTGTGTGTGTGTGTGTGTGTGTGTGTGTGTGTGTGTGTGTGTGTGTGTGTGTGTGTGTGTGTGTGTGTGTGTGTGTGTGTGTGTGTGTGTGTGTGTGTGTGTGTGTGTGTGTGTGTGTGTGGGACAAGACCCACTCACTTTTATCGTCTCTAATTCAGCACGTCTGTTTACCTAACTGAAAAACACTTATTATTAAACACGTTAGACACTTTTTTTCCACTTTTCTAATATTGCCTCCATTTTTATTGAAAATAAATGCCTTGTGTGTATATCACATATCATAAATCTGATATGTGATGGGAAAAGGGAGTAGAGCGAGTTCAGCAAAAGGCCGATCCGAAACTCTTTGCGTCAGAACTTAATGACATGCGTCTCTTACCCCTACACTATAGACACAGCAAATAAATCAGTGATGTTCATAATTTTGTATGTCCCAATCAATCGTTTAGTTAATGGCGGAATATTTGTCTTTAATGTAAATGGCATCTAACGGTACTCCAGTAAAAAAAAAAAATCTTAGAGAGAGGACCCACCCACTTTTTATTTGCTTCTGATGCCAATGGCATTAGGATCCACACAGACCACAGGGTGAGCGCCCCCTGCTGGCCACTAACACCTAGTTTTCCCAGTTGGTCTCCCATCCAGATACTAACCAGGCTCAGCCCTGCTAAGTTTCAGTGGGAAACCAGTCTAGGGTTACAGGATGATATGGCTGCTGGCTACTGTAATGTTTTCAAACTTTTGACCGGTACTGTCTATATAAATGCATACACACACACACACACACACACACACACACACACACATAAATGATGATAGACTCAGAACACTCCATCAATGTAAGTCTGGGGATTCTTTGGATATTTCATTGTCTGCTTGAAGTCTGATCAGTAAGACAGAGATAAAACGCCCAAAGTCAGAACAGGCTGGAGGTCTGCAGCGAGTCTGCTCGCTCTAGGAGGATTCACATATTTTGCTCGAAGTTTTGAAAGAAGCCTGAGGCAAGTTTGTACACTATCACACTATATGTTGGCTCTGTGAACCTCACATAATAAATCAAACACACATTTCAATTTTAGTTTGTGCCTGACTCAACCGTGAAGCTGATAAAACAACACCAGCTAACAGATTAAAGACATCTAACTTCATTAACACTGTGACAGCGGCAGTGACGTGACCAAAAGTCACGGCTCACGTTCCTCGAGTTACTATAAAACACCCTCACATCTTCAAAAAGGCTTTTGTTTTCATTTGCGCGGCATCTGTTATCTGTTGTGTAGGAGACGTGCGGCTGTGGCATCTGTTCCACCCGAGCTAATAATATCTCTCATCCGCCAAGAACACATCAGTAAGATTTATAAAGCAAATAAGCCTGAAATAAGCCACTACTGACAAGATACACCAGATTACTGACAAGGTGCACAGCGATAGCGCCGTTTTCACTTTAACTCGCTTATCTGAGTGTCAGGACCATGTTATCTGGGAACAACGGCACAATATCACAACAAAACAGACATAAAAGCAGCTGGAATTTGTGCACTGAACTTATTCAGTATATTATTACTTTCCAAAAATATCAATCTTTAAAGTACTGTCATTATTAAGCATCAAACACATGGCCTGCAGAATCAAATGCACCAGAAATAACACACCATAAAGGCAACCTTTCCTTATAAAGCACACAAAAAAACATGTTGAGGTGAGTCCGTGGAGGTTTTAGTGCAGTTGATTGGCTCTCTTCCCATAATTCTCATCACCAACGGCGAGTCTGAAGGACCAACAGTGGCAAAAACAAGACGGCTTACAGACAGCTCTCCTCTGAATAATTCAAATAAACACCAAAAGAGAAACTGCACCAAACAAAACACTACAGACCAGATCGAGAGGATTAAAACAGAAAACACACACCCTGTTCTTGATCAGAAAGCCATTCATGCTCGGCAAACACTGTATGATTGAATAAGGACGTTTGGCATTTTCTGTCTGGCGAATGCTATTACGATTCATAACCTCGTGGTCACATTTTCTCACAGACGATCTCAACGAAAGGACCCTCAAGGTACACCTTTTTATGTTTACATGGTAGAAATGTGATATGCATTTTATTCTGAAGGGAATCCTGTGATATTAATACACAAGTGTGCAGCTCGCAGACAGATTGAAGTCTGTGGCAGGACACGGTTCGTGTCGAATGGTTTTTGCTGAACTTTGCCGTTTATCAGATGTTTCTCGCCTCACATTCAGTCTCTTCAGGAGTATCAAAATATTGCAGTTGTATGATAGAGATACAGAAAGCCAGAGAGAAAGAGAATTTTGGAATATTTTATCATCTTAAACACAACCACATTGCATCAGCTGAGCTATGAAAGAGTAAGGTCTGGAAACACAAAGTTCTGTGAAATAGTCTATGAAGATTTTTAACTCCAACCGTTGCTTGTATAATGCATGTCAGTGGGGTCAGTAGGGTTGGGTACCAAACTCGGTACTTTTCAGGGCACCGACCGAATCACGTCGGTACTACAGAGTACCGATTCACATTAAATCAATCTGTACCAAATGTCGGTGCCTGAGAACACATCTGGTGATATAGACTAGTGTCTGTGAATATTAAACCGCAAATACATTATTTAAATACAAATTCTGCATGTCTCTGTGAATTAATGGTGGTTTAATTTACCTCACACACACACACTGAATCGCACATGATAGTCGTGAGTGTTTACATCGCTGCTGTTATATGAATGTATGAATGAACGTCATCTCCAGAGCCTGAGAGTCACATTCATGCTGACTTCATGAGTATTTTACCGTTTCATCATAAACGATGCTTGTTTTTAATTTTTTATTCGTCCATATGGTATTCTTTTTTTCTCATGCATTTGTTACCACTGTTTTAATTAATTTCTATGTAAAGCACTTTGAATTGCCATTGGGTATGAAATGTGCTATACAAATAAACTTGCCTTGCCTTGCCTTGCCTTGCCTAAACACACAAACTCAACCCATTAGAATAAAAGTCCGGTTTAACTTGACACATATATTACTATTATACAGTTGTTGTTTTTTAAATACGTCTCAGTGTAATAATAATTCTAACACTAATATAATAAAAATAAATTAAAAACATTAACAATTTTTCTTCCGTGTTTTCATTTTAAAAGTAGGCTATAAAGCTCAGTTATTAAGGGCAGCACTTTTTTTGACAAAAAGTTTGTTTAATTAAGTTAAAAGATACATTAAATTAATATTTTATGTCTTCATTTGACTACCAAAAGTACGCCATACACAAATTTGTGGGAAATCTTTCATAGAAATAAAATAATATGGTTGTTTTATTAATTCAATTAATTAAGTAGCTAGTAACCAATAACTGCAGCAGCAATAACCAGTAACAGCAGAGCAATAACCAATAACTGCAGCAGCAATAACCAGTAACAGCAGAGCAATAACCAATAACCGCAGCAGCAATAACCAGTAACAGCAGAGCAATAACCAATAACTGCAGCAGCAATAACCAATAACCACAGCAGAAATAACCAATAACCGCAGCAGCAATAACCAATAACCGCAGCAGCAATAACCAATAACTGCAGCAGCAATAACCAACAGCAGCAACAATAACAATAACCGCATAATTAAGTAGCTAGTAACCAATAACTGCAGCAGCAATAACCAGTAACAGCAGAGCAATAACCAATAGCTGCAGCAGCAATAACCAATAACCGCAGCAGCAATAACCAACAGCAGCAACAATAACCAATAACCGCAGCAGCAATAACCGCAGCAGCAATAACCAATAGCAGCAGCAATAACCAATAACCGCAGCAGCAATAACCAATAACTGCAGCAGCAATAACCAACAGCAGCAACAATAACAATAACCGCATAATTAAGTAGCTAGTAACCAATAACTGCAGCAGCAATAACCAGTAACAGCAGAGCAATAACCAATAGCTGCAGCAGCAATAACCAATAACCGCAGCAGCAATAACCAACAGCAGCAACAATAACCAATAACCGCAGCAGCAATAACCAACAGCAGCAGCAATAACCAATAACCGCAGCAGCAATAACCAATAACCGCAGCAGCAATAACCAACAGCAGCAACAATAACAATAACCGCATAATTAAGTAGCTAGTAACCAATAACTGCAGCAGCAATAACCAGTAACAGCAGAGCAATAACCAATAGCTGCAGCAGCAATAACCAATAACTGCAGCAGCAATAACCAGTAACAGCAGAGCAATAACCAATAGCTGCAGCAGCAATAACCAATAACTGCAGCAGCAATAACCAGTAACAGCAGAGCAATAACCAATAACTGCAGCAGCAATAACCAGTAACAGCAGAGCAATAACCAATAACTGCAGCAACAATAACCAATAACCACAGCAACAATAACCAATAACCGCAGCAGCAATAACCAATAACCGCAGCAGCAATAACCAATAACCGCAGCAGCAATAACCAATAACCGCAGCAGCAATAACCAACAGCAGCAACAATAACCGCAGCAGCAATAACCAATAACCACAGCAGCAAACACCAATAACCACAGCAGCAATAACTAATAACTGCAGCAGCAATAACCAATAACCGCAGCAGCAATAACCAACAGCAGCAACAATAACCACAGCAGAAATAACCAATAACCGCAGCAGCAATAACCAACAGCAGCAACAGTAACCAATAACCACAGCAGCAATAACCAATAACCGTAGCAGGAATAACCAACAGCAGCAACAATAACCAATAACCGCAGCAACAATAACCAATAAACGCAGCAGCAACAACCAATAACCGCAGCAGCAATAACTAACAGCAGCAACAATAACCGCAGCAGCAATAACCAATAACCGCAGCAGCAATAACCAACAGCAGCAACAATAACCGCAGCAGCAATAACCAATAACCGCAGCAGGAATAACCAACAGCAGCAACAATAACCAATAACTGCAGCAGGAATAACCAACAGTAGCAACAATAACTAATAACCGCAGCAGCAATAACCAACAGCAGCAACAATAACCAATAACCGCAGCAGCAATTACCAATAACTGCAGCAACAATAACCAAAAACCGCAGCAGCAATAACCAACAGCAGCAACAATAACCACAGCAGCAATAACCAGCAGCAGCAACAATAACCAATAACCACAGCAGCAATAACCAACAGCAGCAACAATAACCAATAACCACAGCAGCAATAACCAATAACCACAGCATCAATAACCAATAACCGCAGCAGCAATAACCAATAACCATAGCAGCAACAATAACCAATAACCACAGCATCAATAACCAATAACCGCAGCAGCAATAACCAATAACCGCAGCAGCAATAACCAATAACCGCAGTAGCAATAACCAATAACCACAGCAGCAACAATAACCAGTAACCACAGCATCAATAACCAATAACCACAGCATCAATAACCAATAACCACAGCATCAATAACCAATAACCGCAGCAGCAATAACTAATAACCACAGCATCAATAACCAATAACCGCAGCAGCAATAACCAATAACCGCAGCAGCAATGTAGCAGATATATTCCACCAAGACCAAACATATCAACATTGTCATTTTCATTATCATGCCAAACACTCTGAGAGTTGTCATGACAGAAATGTTGTTCCATTAATAACACACAGTGACACCACTGAACTAACACAGTCAGGCACAAAGCACTAATAGGGACTCGGGTCTCACCTGCGGAATCCTCCTGTAATGCTGACGGTGGCGTGCGGGTTGACACAGATAACGGCTTCCTCCACTATAATCTTCAATGCGTTGGCCTCTGTCCTGCTCACCGGCTTACTGATGTCCTCATAGAACAAGAACCCTGGACGAGAGGAGAGCGGATGAATACAAGACTGAATGACAAACACCCAACAAGTGTTGCACAAACTAGATTTTTACAGAAAATGTGAGAAGTGTTTACTTGTGAAAACTCTCCACCATGATGCTAAGATGCTATTTTTATGCGGTACGTGGCTGTGTTCAGAATTAACTAATTATCAAGATCATGTGAAATAACACACACCAGTCTTCACATTAAGATGCAATCCAAACACATAAATCTTACATTTGGGCCTAAATTGGTTAGATTACAGTTTAGAGGTTTCATCACATAACTAACATTGGTTGACTTCGCAACCTTACTGTTAATTATGGGTAATTCTCAAATTAGAGTTCCTCAGAGTTTAATACTGTCTACAAATGTGACGCACACACTTACTTTCATGCTGTTCTGGATAGTTATACACCATTAGAAATGATTTAATAGTGCCGTTTCAGCACCGAGCCTCTTTAAAGAGAATAGAGAATGGATTAGCACATTTTCTATTTGTAACGTGTCTCTCACTAGTGGTTTGCATGAGAAATATTAATTACAGAGCTCACTTCCTCTTGAGACCTCGCACACGTCCCAGTATGCTTAACCTTCTTTCACTTACAAAATTGAATATATGGTAAATATACACCGATCAGGCATAACATTATGACCACTTTCCTAATACTGTGTTGGTTGCGAGGTGGGGTCGCACTTGTTTGTTCAGCTCATCCCACAGATGCTCGATTGGATTGAGATCTGGGGAATTTGGAGGCCGAGTCAACGCCTCAAATTTGTTGTTGTGCTCCTCAAACCATTCCTGAAGCATTTGTGCTTTGTGAGAGAGCGCATTATCCTGCTCAAGATTCTTTTTTGTCACTTTGCAGGTACAGGAAAATTTAAGCAATCCTTCCAGTGCAGTCACATATACTTAGTGCAGCTAAAACATCTATATGCCATAAACAATACAACATAACACACACAAAAACAGTACAGCCAGGAGAATAGTCTAATATTGCACACAATAAACAAAAGAGGTAAGTACAACAGAACGTAAACAAAACATGTGTCTGTGTGTGTGTGTGTGTGTGTGTGTGTGTGTGTGTGTGTGTGTGTGTGTGTGTGTGTGTGTGTGTGTGTGTGTGTGTGTGTGTGTGTGTGTGTGTGTGTGTGTGTGTGTGTGTGTGTGTGTGTGTGTGTGTGTGTCAAACAAATGATGTTCATTGTGGAACGGATTCTTTAAAATACATAGCGTACAGTCTAAAGACCCTTTAGGGAAGGCAGAGAGCAGTCAATGTTTTTTTTTTTTTAAACATTGTGCTGAATTGATAACCCCTGGAGAGCTTTTTGATCTGCCGCTGAGCTGCTGGCATACCAGGTAGAGATACTGTAAATTACACACTCTCAGTGGAACTGCAATAGAAGGACACTAGCAGCTGCTCTTGTAGGTGGCTCTTCCTGAGAATCCCCAAGAAATAAAGTCGGTGTTGTGCTTTTTTGACCCTGGTGAGATCCTTAGCTATGTTCGTACCCAAGAACCTGAAGGCTGGAATCCTTTCTACACCGACCCCACTGATGTAAAGTGTTGTGTAGTTCACACTGCCCGATTTTTGCCCCGATTTTGAGTCGCCGACAGGTTTTGCGAAATCGCCGACAAATGCCCGAGATCACGGACAAATCGGTGCTCGTGCACGCGAGTGACAATCACGCAGTGTGAATGATCAAAGACGCGATCAGAGAGAATCGCCGACGAGTCGCCGACGCCGGTGAGATATTTGGCATGCTAAATATCTGGACCTGTCGGCGATTGAAACTCCTGCTGTGTGAACTGCGTTCTGACTGAAAATTACACCGACAGCCAATGAGAGAGTGGGATACAGGGCAGCAGGACGTTCAGGGAGGAGAGCAAAATATCAGTATTTTAATAGATATATAAAATTCTATCAAACAGAAACAAAGCCCAAACATTTGCACATCCAGCCACAGCAGCAGCACATTATAAAGGCCACCTTCTTCCATTGCTCTGTGGTCCAGTTCTGATGCTCACGTGCCACTGTTGGTGCTTTCGGCGGGGTCAGGGGTCAGCCAGCTCCTTCCTTGGAGCACTTTTGATAGATACTGACCACTGCAGACCGGGAACAGCCCACAAGAGCTGCAGTTTTGGAGATGCTCTGACCCAGTCGTCAAGCCATCACAATTTGGCCCTTGTCAAACTCGCTCAAATCCTTCCGCTTGCCCATTTCTCCTGCTTCACACACATCAACTCTGAGGACAAAATGTTCACTTGCTGCCTAATATATCCCACCCACTAACAGGAGCCGTGATGAAGAGATCATCAGTGTTATTCACTTCACCTGTCATAATGTTATGCCTGACTGGTGTATGAAGCATACCATGACTATGGTATTTACCTTAAAGAACAGCATGGCACATGCATAAAATCTAAATATGATTCTAGAGTATGGTACATGTCCAGAAATCTTCTTTATAAGTGTTAAAGACCAATATAGAGTAAAACTTCCTGGTTTTCATCTTGGCTTGTTTGATCTGCTTTTTAATATCTAATCTCCTTCTCTGTCCTGCTGTCACACTTAACAGAGCACAGCCGACAGATGTCACAAGTAAAAATCACATTAATTTCTCCATAGAGAAAATGATTTTTTTTGTGATAAAGCACTTTGAGTGACAGACTCAAGTGCTCTGGATAAAAGCATCTGCCAAAGGCATTTAAAGTAAATGTAAAATGTACATCACCCAAAATCATGGAATGAGATCCATCAATCAGTCGAAACATAAATTTCTCAAAACAGTTATATATTTGCATTTAAATTAATACTTTGTAATACGGCTAAAATATCAATCAGCTTTATTTATATCGTGCTTTTACAATGACGATTGTTTCAAAGCAGCTTCACAGTGTTAAACAGGATAATATTGCAACAAAATTTGATTTGGATAGTTTATAGAATTAAATATGACCTAATTAATCAATTTAATTTGTATATTTAGTTGAATAACTTGGATCATAATTTTAGTGTCCCCAACTGAGCAAGCCAAGCCAAAGGCGACCAAAGGAACCAAAACTCCATCAGGGCATGATGGAGAAAAATAAACCTTGAAGAAACCAGACTCAGGTCTCCTCTGGCCTATTAATAAACAGTGTATAATTATTATTCTGCCAACCCTGCAAGTCATAAATCATATTAGATAGGAATTTTCAAAATTTTGGGTATCACGCAAGAGACGGGTTCATTTAGGATGGCGCGTCGATTACACAAGAATATTTGAAAGATCGGAGTTATTGGGCCGGAGACGGGTTTATTGAGGATGACGTGACGGTGAAGCAAATTCAGAAGAGAGACCAATATATAAGTATATAGTTATTCTTATGGTCTACACAGTCTGTGGTTGGCAAGATTTTATAATGTTTTAGAAAACAGTCTCTTCTGCTCACCAAAGCTGCATTTATTTGATCAAAAATACAGTGAAAATTGTGAAATATTATTATAATGTAAATCATCTGTTTTCTATGTGAATATATAGTAAAGTGTGATTTATTCCTGTGATCAAAGCTGAATTTATCATCATTACTCCAGTCTTCAGTGTCACATGATCCTTCACTAATCATTCTCAGATGAGGATCTGATGATCAACACACATTTAGGATTATTATTAATAATTATCAGTGGTGAAAACATAATATTTGTGTGGAATATTCATATTTTCAGGATTCATTGATGAATAAAAAGTTCAAAAGAACAGCATTTATTTGAAAAAGAATATTTTGTAACATTAAAAATGTCTCACTTGTCATCAATTTAATGCATCCGTGCCATTTCAATAATTCAATTACACTATTCATAACGCTTCGCGAGTGGAGCCTGTTGCGTGCTGCTATTTATGACATTCTGAAGTTGTACACTGGTTTTCATCCTTTGTGTTTTGCATAAGTTAGTACTTCACAACAGAGCCACCACACACACACAGAGCCAGAGAAATCACTACCAACACCGAGACCTTTTCCAACAAGAGAGCGCCTGCACCGCCTCCAACAAGACTGGAAATCTCCCAAACCAAATCTGCATAATTGTTTGAAGCCAGCGTGTTGTTTATAGATCAGCAGGTCGTAAATGAGCGCCTGAAGACAGGGGCGGAAAAATTACGAGGCCTGACGACTGAAAAATAGTAGCGATGCGAGTTGGGAAACAATCCCTGCCTCATTAAACGTTTCCTCTTACAGTAGATTTTCAGTAATTAACAACACAACCCTTCATCGTGTATCCACGTTAAGACTCGAGGCCATAAAACAACGGGTCAGGTGAGGCACTCGCTTTTTAAAGGTAACAATAAAATCATATCATAATTCATGGGCGAGATGACAGCGGGAACACGGCTGGCCTTTTCCCAGCCTGATTGATGAGCTCTGAATGTGTAACTCTCGCATTTTCCCACAGGTTTTAACACCGAGTGTGATGCACCGGAACCAGACTCATTGATAAGCATATTTATATTCCAGGAGGTTTTGCTGTACAACACTCCCAGACATGACAGCGCTGCGGAGGACGGACAGACGTGAGAAGCGAAGCAGAGAGCATACGGTAAACACTGTGATTTCAGCGGCTCAGAAGCCCTCGGTCCCACACACACACACACACAGTCAGAGGCCGACGGCTGCATGAAAATGACCAGCAACTGATGACTGTGGTTTGGCAGGAACATTTATCAAGTCTACACTGAAAGAGAGGGAGGTCTGGCTTAAATAAACTCAAACACATCTAGAAAAAAGGACTGTACTAAGAAGGCCTAAACTCCAGAACCTGCAGTAAGATGGTTAAAGGGTTAGTTCAACCAAAAGGAAAATTCTGTCATGAATTACTTATCCTTATGTGGTTGGACACCTGTTCATCTTCAGACACAGAAGTTTAACACAAAGAAAACTGATGTGAGGACTCAAGGGCAGAGAAATGATAATTTATTTAAAAATAAAACATAAAGTCAAAACAAAACCCACGAGGGGGCAACATAAATAGAAATAACAAAACGAACTGAAAACATACCAAAGCGGGAAACCGGGAGACGTAGACATCACAACAATCCGACAAAGACGGACAAACACAAGTAGTTTGTCCCAAAGCTTGCATAATTTTCTGCTACACACTCAAAAGTATATACCTTTTCTTCACAAAAAGAGTACATACTTTTAGGACGTAGATTTGGGACGCAGAATTGGGCGAATTGGGACGCAGCAAAGGAGCTTATAAAAGGGAACAAGTGAGGCAGAGGGAACACAGGTGGGAGAAATCAAACACTAATTACATAACAAGGGGGAGGGATCAGACAATGACAGAAGCACAATGGCAAAACCCACATGTGTGCACACAAGACCGGACAGGCATGTGAAAGATGGCTCGATGGCTCAGAAAGGCCTTCATTGACACCAATGTCATTTCCTCTCTCAAGACCCATAAAGGCACTAAAGACGTCGTTACAAAGCCCATCTCACTACAGCGGCTCTACAATCATTTATGAAGAGATGAGAATAGTTTTTGTGCGCAAAAAAAACTAAATAACGACTTATATAGTGATGGCCGATTTCAAAACAAAGCTTTGAACCGTTATGAATCAGCGAATCGATTCATGATTCGGATCGCCAAAGTCACGTGATTTCAGCAGTTTGACACGCGATCCGAATCATGAATCGATTCACTGATTCATAACGGTTCAAAGCTTTGTTTTGAAATCGGCCATCACTATATAAGACGTTATTTTTTTTTTTTATGCGCACAAAAACTATTCTCATCATTTGGGTAAGTAATTTTTGGTGAACTAACCCTTTAACTGGGACTCTTTTCTCCAAAACGTGTTCCAACTAACCCAAATCCACCGTATATTGTTTTGAACACATACTCTGGTGAATTTTTATGAGCGCAGTAAAAACATTGTATTCCTGGAAATACTTTAGAGTAACAAGTAAATATAGGGCTGTGATTTCTATATTACAATGATATTTATCTGCCGATTCAATATGTGATTATATATATGAATTATTATATTTTATTATGCACATTGCATTTTAAACATTTGGCTCTCAATAGTTAGCCTGGATGCCCACAACATTTTTAGGTCGGGCAGTTCTGTCTGGACTCGCTCCGTAGAGGAGTGATTATCCCCGAACAGTAACTGACCAATGAGATCATCAGGGCGGGCTTTAGACGACGACGGACAGATGATCAACAGTAACGTAATCATCACGTCATCAAAGGGGCTTGGGTTATATTTGTTTGAATCCTAAACGGAGAGCTTGTTTGTATCTGCATCACCTTCACTATTTCTCTCAGAAATGATGATCATGTTGGGTAAGTACTCTGTGTATCAGTAAATTATTTTATTTTTTTACAACACCGGCAAAGATCGTTTATTCCAGCGCGCGTGCAGACAGTTTTTACGACAAAACCTGCCAACTACTAGCCCTAAACAATAGCTTCTCGGGGGGATCTCTGGGGAAAAAATGGTGTTCGGGGGTAAAGTGTGTGTTATTTTGGCAAGGTTGCTGCTAAAATTCGCGCTCATGGGTCTATATATCACATAATAGTCGCTTCAACCCGCGGACATAGAAAACAACCCACGGAAAAAAACGCGGACTTGGCAACACAGTGCAGTTGAGCTCTGTTGACATTTGACAATGCGTCGCTCCGCTGCTCTGATTGGTTGTCGGTCTGTCCAATTGAGGTCTTTCCTGATTCGGTTGAAACACGCCCCATAATCACAGCCCAATGGAGCATCAGACTCATATTCTGACTAGAGCTGAGAATGACCACGGCAGGCTACTCAATAGTGTCTTTAACTTAACTTCTTTAAATAAGAAAAAAGTGATTATAAATGTACTGTTTTTTTAAATAATTAAAAACGTTGGTAACACTTTACTTAAAGCACTTATGTATAATGCATTATAAAGGTGTTCATAATGTGCATAATAATGCATCATGTCTTTTCATAAGTAATTATAACCAACATTAAAATGTATTTATATTTCGAAATTGGTCACAGTGTGTGTGTGTGTCGGAGTGAGTGTGTGTATGAATGCGTGAGTGAGTGTGTGTGTGTGTGTGAGTGTGTGTGTGAGTGAGTGAGTGAGTGAGTGAGTGAGTGAGTGAGTGAGTGAGTGAGTGAGTGAGTGAGTGAGTGAGTGAGTGAGTGAGTGAGTGAGTGAGTGAGTGAGTGAGTGTGTGAGCGAGTGAGTGAGTGAGTGAGTGAGTGTGAGTGTGAGTGAGTGAGTGAGTGAGTGAGTGAGTGAGTGAGTGAGTGTGTGAGTGAGTGTGAGTGAGTGCGAGTGTGTGCGAATGTGAGTGAGAGTCAGTGTGTGTGTGTGTGTGTGTGTGTGAGTGAGTGAGTGAGTGAGTGAGTGAGTGAGTGCGAGTGTGTGCGAGTGAGTGCGTGTGTGCGTGTGTGTGCGAGTGAGTGCGTGTGTGTGCGAGTGAGTGCGAGTATGTGCGAGTGTGTGCGAGTGAGTGCGTGTGTGTGCGTGTGTGTGCGAGTGAGTGCGAATGTGAGTGAGAGTCAGTGTGTGTGTGTGTGTGTGTGTGTGTGTGTGTGTGTGTGTGTGTGTGTGTGTGTGTGTGAGTGAGTGAGTGAGTGAGTGAGTGAGTGAGTGAGTGAGTGAGTGAGTGAGTGAGTGAGTGAGTGAGTGAGTGAGCGAGTGAGTGAGTGAGTGAATGAGTGAGTGTGTGAGTGAGTGAGTGAGTGAGTGAGTGCGTGAGTGAGCGTGTGAGCGAGCGAGCGAGCGTGTGTGTGTGTGAGTGAGCGAGTGAGTGAGTGAGTGTGTGAGTGTGTGAGTGAGTGAGTGAGTGAGTGTGTGTGTGTGTGAGTGAGTGAGTGAGTGAGTGAGTGAGTGAGTGAGTGAGTGAGTGAGTGAGTGAGTGAGTGAGTGAGTGAGTGAGTGAGTGAGTGAGTGAGTGAGTGAGTGTGTGAGCGAGTGAGTGAGCGAGTGAGCGAGTGAGCGAGTGTGTGAGAGTGAGCGAGTGAGCGAGTGAGCGAGTGAGCGAGTGTGCGAGTGTGCGAGTGAGTGAGTGAGTGAGTGAGTGAGTGAGTGAGCGAGTGAGCGAGTGAGTGCGAGTGTGTGCGAGTGAGTGCGTGTGTGTGTGTGTGTGAATGTGAGTGAGAGTCAGTGTGTGTGTGTGTGTGCGTGCGCGAATGTGTGAGTGTAAGTGAGTGTGTTAATAGATATGACAAATAATTCCACCACTGTTGCAGTCTGAACTCCTCTGTGTACCTGCGGTCTGCATGCGGTTCAGTCTGATACTGGGTTCACTCAGAACCTGTTCAAACGTCCGCAGTCCTCTACAGTACCAGCTCTCTGCGGTTCTGGGTCCGACCCCAAAGACACTGCTGAACAACTGAGACACAAACATGAACACACACATGAACACACACACATGCATACACCTGCTAAGCTCGGAAGTCCTGGAGAGATGCACTTTACCTTCATAGTTCGGTACCTGTCGTCATTCAGGATCTCTTGAGCTCTGGAGGATGATCCACAGTCGAAGATCTCCTGCGCAGATAAAGATGGAGACAGATGCACAGATTGTTATCTGCCGCCGTTAGGCACAAACAGCTTAATCCAGCTCAACATGTTTATATTTATATGCTTGCTAAGAGTCTGTTCTGACTATGGAGAACGTTACGACATCTAGTTTAAAAGGTTAGTTCACCCAAAAAATGAAATGTCATTAACTCCTCACCCCAATGTCGCTCCACACCCATAAGACCTCCGTTCATCTTCAGACACAGTTTAAGATATTTTATATTTAGTCCGGTGTATGCACACTATACTGTCCATGTCCAGAAAGGGAATAAAAACATCATCACAGTAGTCCATATGAGACATCAGTGGGTTAATTAGAGTCTCTTGAAGCATCGGAAATACATTTGGGTCCAAAAATAACAAAAACTACGACTTTATTCAGCATTGTCTTCTCTTCCGAGTTTGTTTTCAATCCTCAAATGAAAATTCAAACGGTTATGAATCAGTGAATTGATTCATGATTCGGATCGCGTGTCAAACTGCTGAAATCACGTGACATTGGCGATCCGAATCATGAATCAATTCGCTGATTCATAACCGTTTGAATCTTTATCTGAGGATTGAAAACAAACCCAGAAGAGAAGACAATGCTGAATAAAGTCGTAGTTTTTGTTATTTTTGGACCCAAATGTATTTTGGATGCTTCAAGAGACTCTAATTAACCCACTGATGTCTCATATGGACTACTGTGATGATGTTTTTATTCCCTTTCTGGACATGCACAGTAGTGTATAACTAAACCTATAACTCTAAGAAGAGATTAGAAAAAGGTTGTAAGAACAAAAGAGAATATTAAGTCTGTGTTTCCTGTGTTTTAAACTTCTGGAGAGAAGCTTGCTGTGGTGGAAAAGGTGAAATATCTTGGTCACATTTTTAAGAGTGAGTTCTTTGACGATGACGGCATTCAAAGACAGTATTGTAAATTGTATGCACAAGCAAATATGTTGGCACACAAATTTCACATGTGTTCAAATAAGGTAAAAGTGTGTCTGTTCAAAGCTTACTGTACTCCGCTCTACACTGCCCACTTGTGGTGCAGTTACAGTAAAAGTAAATACAGGAAGCTGTTAGCCTGGATGCCAGCTGAACTTAGCCCCGCCCACAAAATGTTTAGGTTGGGCAGTTCGGTCTGGCCTCGCTCCGTAGAGGAGTAATTATCCCCGAACAGAAACTGCTCGGACCAATGAGATCATCAGGGCGGGCTTTAGAAGATGACGGAAAGATGATCAACAGTAACGTAATCATCACGTCATCAAAGGCGCTTGGATTATATTTGTTCGAATCCTAAACGGAGAGCGGAGAGTTTGTATCTGCATCACCTTCACAATTTCTCTCAGAAATGATGATCATGTTGGGTAAGTGCTCTGTGTATCAGTAAATTATTTTATTTTTTTACAACACCGGCAAAGGTTGTTTATTCCAGCGCACGTGAAGACAGGGTTGCCAAGTTTTCCAACAAAACCTGCAAACTACTAGCCCTAAACAATAGCTTTTCGGGGGGTTCTCCAGAAAAAAAAAGGTGTTTGGGGGGTAAAGTGTGTGTTATTTTGGCATGGTTGCTGCTAAAATTCGCACTCATGGGTCTATATATCACATAATAGTCGCTTCAAGCCGCGGACATAGAAAACAACCCGCGGAAAAAAAACATGGACTTGGCAACACATGCAACTGATGCAGAGAGACCGAGAAAGCAGCAGACCGAGTGACAGAGATCGGTTGCCGGGCAGACAAACAGTTACCCAAGTTAATTTATCAGCAAGTTCAACGGTGACATTAGCTTGTGGCAAGACTTTTGGAATCAGTACGAAACCGTTATTCACAAAAAACGACCCGCTGAGCAAAACGGAGAAGTTTAATTATTTGAAGACATATCTGACTGGCGCTGCTTCAAAGGCAATAGCGGGACTGATGATGACAGACGGCAATTACGATCACGCGATCGATCTGCTGCAAAACCGGTTCGGAAGGAAGGATCTACTGATCAATGCACACATGACAAAACTGTTGAATCTCTGCCCAGTAAAGAAATCACACGATGTCAGTGCTCTGAGACAACTTTACGATGAGTGTGAAGTTCAGATCCGTAGTTTAGAATCGCTGGGTGTTGCGTCAGAGGCTTACGCCAGCCTGTTATGTCCTGTTCTGCTACAGATGATTCCAGATGACATTGCTCTCCAGTACAGTCGTCAAAGAGGAACCAGTGATGAATGGAAGGTCTCAGAAGTTATGGAATTCCTGCAAAAAGAGATTTTGAGCAGAGAAAGAGCCATGCAACTGATTAAGCCAGGTAATTCCAAAGACATCCAGAGCTATCACAAACCATTTAAAAGACCAGACACTTCAATTGAAATGAAACAGAAAAGGCATCACATGCCATCAGCTGCAGTACTGCAAACCAGCAGTCAAAGAATTCAGAACTGCCTTTTCTGTGACAGTGCCACACACAAAACAGAACTGTGTCCGGAAACTGAAATTGCTGCACGGAAAGAAAAACTGATGAAAATGGGACGATGCTTTGTCTGTCTTGGCCCAAAGCACATTGCAAGATTCTGTAAGGCAAAAGTGTGCTGTAACAAATGTGGAGGCAGACATCATGTTGCTATGTGTGAGAAAGGAGAAACACACACATCAGACACTGACAACTGTGACCATGTAGTGTCTTCATTTGCTTCACATTCGGTAAAGATGCAGCCCTCTAAACAGAACAACACTGTGCTGCTTCAGACTGTGAGAGCATGGGCAGAAGGACCTGGCGGACGTAAAAGCATTCGCTGTCTACTGGATGGAGGCAGTCAGAGAAGCTTCATCAGTGAGAGTACAGTAAGAGCTTTAAAATTACCTGTGATAAAGCAAGAAACTTTCACACTTCATACGTTTGGCTCTGCAGCACCAGTAACATCGAGACGCAACACAGTGAAGGTAATTCTGCAGAACATCTGGAACAAAGAGCAGAAGGTTGAAGTAGAGGCACTCGAGACCCCACAAGTATGCACCGCAGTGATGAAGATCCCAGGTGAGCACATCCAAGCAGAGCTAAAACGAAAAGGCTTGCAGCTGGCAGACTACCCAGACCCTAGCACTTGTGATACAGAGTTGTCAATGTTGATTGGTGCAGATTATTATTGGAATATAGTCAGGCCAAGTAGAGAGAATCACGGATGCTCTTGTGGCCATTGAGAGCATTTTTGGATGGTCAGTGCAGGGCCCAGTCACAATGTCCAGTGTTTCTGACACAGCATTCATGCACGTACAGATAAATGAAGACACGCTGGTCTCAGAATGTCTGAAAACCTTCTGGGAAATAGAGTCCCTTGGCATTACCATGCAGCAGGCTGACAGCCCTGAAGAAGAGGAAGCTCTTAACATGTTTGAAAAAACAACTCGGTTCAAGAACGGGCGATATGAAATTGAGCTGCCATGGCGACCTGATAAACCAGAACTCTCAGATAATTACAAAATTGCAAAGAAAAGATTTGTTGAAGGACTTAAAAGAAAGTTGCAGTCAGATGTAGTGCTGTATCACAGATACAACGAAGTTATGAATGATTACCTAGAGCAGGGCATCGACGAAGACGTGCAGGAGGACAGCTCATCTCCAACCGCTGTGAAGTACTACATGCCTCATCATGCTGTTCTCCGCGAAGACAAGGTAACTACAAAGCTGAGAGTGGTGTTTGATGCCTCATCACATGACCCTGGCTCTCCATCACTAAATGACTGTTTACTAACTGGCCCTAACCTGAATCCAGATCTGCTCGGCATATTAATCAAATTCAGACTGAATGAGATGGCATTTACTGCAGACATCAAGAAGGCCTTCTTGCAGATTTCTCTTGCCGAGAAGGACAGAGACGCTGTGCGATTCCTCTGGCTCACTTCACCACCCCATGAAGACACAGGCGAGAAGCAGCGTGTGCTACGGATGACGAGAGTGGTGTTTGGAGTGTCCCTGTCACGTCACAGACAAAGGAATGGGTGCGAGGACTCAAGTGCAAGAAGAATAATATTTATTAATAACAAATAAAACATAAATGCAAAACAAAACCCACGAGCGGGGAAAACATAACTAGAAAATACATAAACTGAAACTGAACACATACCACATAGAAGTCACAGGGGAACAGAAGACGTAGACAGTACACAAGCACATGCTCAGAATGACAAAACCCACATGTGCACACAAGACAGGACAGGCATGTGACATCCCCCAGCCCATTCCTCCTGGCAGCTACAGTGAGAAAGCATCTAAAGGGATATGAAGCCCAACTTCCTGAGGTAGTGAAGACAATAAAAGAATCGCTTTATGTGGACAACTTCATCTCAAGTGCAAGTAACGTTGAAAATGCTTTCACCATATCATCCGGTGCAAGAAAGATTATGTCTGCAGCTGGACACCCAACTGCTGGATTGAAGGAGAAATGGAAGACAGCAATGAGTGAACTTGCGGAGGAGACAAAAATGCATGGATCTGTGCTGAAGGTACTAGGCTTAGTGTGGAGAACTGAAGCAGATGATTTCGTCTTTGATCTGACTGCATTGCTGGATGCTGTAGCTAAAAGACAGAATACTAAAAGAAGTGTTCTAAAGCTCTCTGCTCGCATATTCGACCCAATAGGCTTTCTTGCCCCATTCACTGTGCGTGTGAAATGCCTTTTCCAAGAGATGTGGATACGAGGCCTTGGATGGGACGAGGAACTGCCCACAGATCTTACACAAGAATGCAAGGATGGTGTTCAGAACTTCCACAGATCCACCACCTAAGCATTCCTCGTTGGTATGGAATAAAATCTGAGCACAGACACGATGCACAACAGCTTCACGTGTTTTGTGATGCAAGCGAGAAAGCTTATAGTACTGTTGCCTACCTGCTGCGAGTAGCGGACGATGGAGCAAAAACTACATGCCTTGTCGCTTCAAAGTCCAGGGTAGCCCCCCTGAAGAAGATATCACTGCCCCGTCTTGAGCTGATGGGAGCGGTGATTGGAGCAAGACTAGGAAACAGTCTGTTAAAGCCGCTGAATATGGAGCTCCATCAAGTTCACATGTGGACAGATTCGATGATTGTGTTGCAGTGGATTCGCAGTCCAGCTTACAAATGGAAACAGTTTGTGTCAAACCGAGTGTCCGAAATCCAGTCTTTAACCGACCCTGCATCGTGGCATCACTGTAAAGGCAAGTTCAATCCTGCAGACCTCCCCACCAGAGGTCAGACTGTAGCTAACCTGAAGGAAACTGATCTGTGGTGGAAAGGACCTTCATTTCTGACTGCGCCAAATCTGCTGGAGGAAAGCGATGTGACTAGTGAGCTTAAACAAAGTCAGCAGATAACTATGCAGATCAGTAGCAGCGACCAAAGGGGGATGAACTTGTGCTGGATTTACTAAAGTACAGCAAGCTGAAAACAGTGGTGCGAGTCACTGCTTGGATCAAACGGTTTGTGCACAATGCAAGTTCACGTTTCAAGAGACGAGGCGAGTTGACTGTTGATGAAATGTTTGAGGCTGAGAAGTACTGGATAAAAGTGACACAAGATATCAGTTTTAGTCATGAGATTAATTTGCTAAAGGCTGGTAAGCCCCTGAACTCAGATTCAAAAATCAGAGACCTAAAACCTTCCCTTGATGAAGATGGATTGCTTCGTGTTGGAGGCAGACTGCAACAATCAGATTTTAGTTACAGAGAAAAACATCCGTGGATTCTGCCCAACAAAGACAAATATTGTGAGCTGCTGGTTCAGCACAACCATGAATTTATCATGAATTCCGGTCTGAGAGACACACTAGTACAAATCAGAAGCAAATACTGGATTTTGAGAGGCAGACAAATCGTGAAAGGTATTCTGTCAAAATGTACTGTGTGCAAAAGATTTAAAGCAAAGCCCGCACAACAGGACACTGCTCCTTTACCACGAGACAGAATAATAGAGACCCCTCCATTTGAAGTAACTGGCATAGACTTTGCAGGTCCGCTGTATGTGAAGAAAGATCGTGTGCTATGCAAGGCTTATATTGCTCTGTTCACAAGTGCCGTCACTAGAGCAGTGCATTTGGAGCTGGTTTCCAGTCAGTCAACTGAAAGTTTCCTGTTAGCCCTCAAGCGATTTGTTTCTAGAAGAGGGCTTTGTAAAGTCATCTATTCAGACAATGCCAAAACTTTTAAGAGAGCGAACCAAGACCTTAGTGAGCTGTGGAAAGCCATCAAAGAGCCACAAATTCTGGAATACTTCTCAGGGAAAGGCATCACTTGGCGTTTCATTGTAGAACGAGCAGCCTGGTGGGGTGGATTTTGTGAGAGGCTTGTAAGGTCTGTGAAAACGAGCCTGAGGAAGGTGCTAAGAAGAGCATCACTCACCTTTGAAGAAATGTCTACGATCCTTGCCGAAGTAGAGGCCACACTGAATTCCAGACCCATTACCTTTGTCCACAATGAGCTTGACGAGCCACAGCCACTAACGCCTGCACACTTCTTGGTCGGTGACCGACTCACTTCACTTCCTCCAAAACCATTTCCTGCAGACTATGATCATCCCACTGTGAGTAAGGAGGATATGACAAGAAGGTGGAGAAACAGGAACCGACTCATGACCAACCTGTGGAATCGATGGAGAAAGGACTATTTGCTGGACCTGAAATCTGCACATTCTTGTAACACCCAGAAATGTACTGAGTTGAAGATGGGTGACATTGTTCTCATCGGAGAGGCCAATACACTGAGACAAACCTGGAAATTGGGAAAAATTGAACAGCTGTTTCCAGGTCGAGATGGCAAAGTCAGATCCTGTGCTGTTCGCACATCTACAGGGACTGTGTTGAAGAGACCCGTTCAGTTGCTTTATGCATTAGAGATTTGATGCATTAGAATTGATGAACAGTTGTTCTTGGGGGGAGGATGTTGTGAATTAATTTGAGTAGTAATATAATGTTTAATTAATTTTCTTCCATGATAACAGAAAAAGTTTGAATTGCTGTTTATTAGGTTGTTCAGCTTTAAGAAAAGTCTACCCATAAAGCTTAGGGGGTGAGAGCGCGCGCACAGAAGAGAAAAGAAAATGAGACAGAGTGTGTGCTGTAACAATGTGTAATCCTGTTCCCAAACTTAAGTAAACAGTTTGTTTATTTTATTTTCAAGTCGTCAGTGGTCATTATTGCTTTGCTAAGAAGAAAAGACACGACAGATTGGTTGTCGGTCTGTCCAATCGAGGTCTTTCCTGGTTGGGTTGAAACGCCCCATAATCACAGCCCAATGGAGCATCAGACTCATATTCTGACTAGAGCTGAGGATGATCACGGCAGGCTAGGAAGCTGCAGGTTGCATATAATGATGCACTTCGCATTCGATTCAAGATCCCTCGATGGACAAGTGCCAGTTTACTATTTGTTCAAAATAATGTTCCCACACTAAATGCGGTGATTCAGAATTTGGTGTATACATTTATGAAGCGTCTTGAGGTCTCACAAAATGATATTATAAATGTTTTAACGATGCCTAAGCAGAGCACTGTCAGGTTTAGCTCTAAGCTATGGAGACACTGGAGAAAATGCTTATATGGATTTTTAATGTGTTATTGTATTGATTCATTTTGTTTTTCATTTCTTTTGTTTTTGTGTGAATGTTTATATATGGACCTTTTGTGCGTCTGAAGAGAAGCTTGACTATGACTATGAGCTGCCATGATTAAACACAGTAACTGTAAATAATCTATGCACACACACACATACACACACACACATACACCGTCCGGGTTAATTACAGCTTAATAAGTCTAATGAAATGCTCATTGCGTTGTCTCCCATAGCTCTGGCGCTGTTGTGAAGATGCTTTATTTACTGTCTTACAGTCTCTCTGTCTGCAGGAAGCACAACCAGTGTATTAATCACATTCGGAGTGTGTTGAGATCACATTTATCACTGTAAATGTGGCCGGTAATGACTGACTTTCCAATCAAACACACTTCCTATTAATGAGAGCCAACTTAAACTGCACACAATTCAGTCTCATCGAAGAAATATAAAGCACTAGACCTTTTTATGAAGGGCAAGAGAGTTTCAATGGGATGTGTTACTGTATGCTGTCAGTAATCCTACAGCATTTTTGTCACGTGTCACTCAATTATTAAAAGCTAATTGTCTTTAATTTTTAAAACGCATTATATTACAAGCTCTTCATTGTATTCTCCAGACAGCTGTCAAACAAACACAAAAGCACACTCACAAACACAAATCTCAATTATTACTATATAATGACAAACAATACATAATTAGAGAGTGAGTGAGTGAGTGAGTGAGTGAGTGAGTGAGTGAGTGAGTGAGTGAGTGAGTGAGTGAGTGAGTGAGTGAGCGAGCGAGCGAGTGAGTGAGTGAGTGAGTGAGTGAGCGAGCGAGCGTGTGAGCGAGTGAGTGAG